>NW_006409027.1:609054-618163 GCF_000296735.1 Chrysochloris asiatica | reverse complement strand
GCTAACTACATGGCAGATCAGTCCAACATATCGTTGCACAGAGAGCTAGCTACATGGCAGACAAGTCCAAAATGTCCATATACAGAAGGTTAACTACATGGCAGAGTAATCCAACATTTAAATATGTAATTTTCTAGCTACATGGCAGATGAGTCCAACATGTCCATATACTGAGAGTTAGCTACATTGCAGATGAGTCCAACATGTGAATATACAGAGGATTAACTACAAGGCAGAAGGATCCAACATATTCATATAGAGATAGCTGCCTTCATGTTTGATGAGTCCCATACATCCATATGCAGACAGGTAGCTACATGGCAAACAAGTCCAATAAGTCCGTATACAGAGAGCTACACACATGGTAGAGTAGTGCAGCATTTCCATATACAGAGTTCTAGCTCCGTGACAGATGAGTCCGACGTGTCTATATACTGAGAGGTAGCTATATGGCAGAGTAGTCCAACATGTCCCTTTACAGAGAACTGGCTACATGGCAGATGTGTTCAACATGAACATATACTGAGGGTTAGCTAAATGGCAGATGAGTCCACTATGCGTATATATAGAGGACTAGCTACAAGATAGATTGGTCCAACATGTTCATACAGAGAGAGCTGGCTACATGGCTAATGAGTCCAATATGTCCATATACCAAGAGATAGCTAAATGGCGGACAAATCCAATGTGTCCATATACAGAAAGCTAACTACATGGCAGAGCAGTCAAACATATCCATGCACAGAAAACTAGCTACATGGCAGATAAGTCCTACATATGTATATATAGAAGAGTAGCTACAAGGCAGATGTGTCCAACATGTACAAACAGAGAGAGCTGGCTTCATGTTTGATGAGTCCCATATGTCCATATACAGAGAGCTAGCTACATGGCAGACAAGTCCAATATGTTCCTATACAGAGAGCTAGCTGCATGGCAGAGTAGTGCAACCTTTCCATATACAGAGTTCTAGCTACATGGCAGATGAGTCCAACGTGTCTATATACTGATAGCTAGCTTTATGGCAGAGTAGTCCAACATACCCATATACAGAACACAAGTTACATGGCAGATGAGTCAAACATGTCCATATACTGAGAGTTAGCTACGTGGCTGATGAGTCAGTCCAACATGTGTATATATATGTTCAAATCCAGAGAGCTAACTACATGGCAGATTAGTCCTACAGATCCATGAATAGAGAGCTAAGTACATGGCAGATGAGTCCAAAATATCCATATCCAGAGAGCTTGCTATATGGCAGAGTTGTGCACCATATCCATATACAGAGTTCTAGCTACATGGCAGTTGAGACCAACGTGTTTTTATACTGAGAGCTAACTACTTGGCGGAGCAGTCCTACATGTCCATATACAGAGTACTAGCTACATGGCAGAGTAGTTGAACCTGTCTATATACAGAGTACTAAATACATGCAAATGAGTCCAACAAGTCCATATATTGAGAGTTAGCTATATGGCAGAATACTCAAACATGTGTATATATAGAAGAGTAGATACCAGGCACATGAGTCCAACATGTTCACACAGTAATAGCTGACTTTAAGGCCGATGATTCAAACATGTGTATATATAGAGTATTAGCTACAAATCAGATGAGTCCAACATGTTCATACGGAGAAAGCTGGCTATGTGGCTAATGAGTCCCACATGTCCATATACAGAGAGCTAGCTACATAGTAGATGAATAAAACATATCCATATACAGAGTAGTAGCTGCATGGTATGTGAATCTAACATGTCCATATACTGAGAGTTAGCTACATGGCAGATGAATCCAACATGTGTATATATAGAGGACTAGCTACAAGACAGAGAAGTTCAACATGTCCATACAGAGAGAGCTGCCTACATAGCTGATGAGTGCCAACATGTCCATATACAGAGATATATCAACATGGCAGACAAGTCCAATAGGTTCATATACAGAGAGCTACTTACATGGCAGATCAGTCCATCATATTCATGTAGAGAGAGCTAGCTACATGGGAGATGAGTCCAAAATGTCCAATAGAGAGTGCTAGCTATATGGCAAAGTAGTCCAACATTTTCATATACAGAGTTCGAGCTACACGACAGATGAGTCCAACATGTCCATATACTGAGAGTTAGCTACATGGAAGCTGAGTCCAACATGTGTATTTATAGAGGAGTAGATACAAGGCAGATGACTCCAACTTGTTCACACTGAGAGGGCTGGCTTCATGGCTGATGAGTCCCTTATGTCAGCATACAGTGAACTAGTTACATGGCAGACAAATACAATATGTTCATATACAAAGAGCTACCTAAGTGGGAGATCAGTCCAACATTTACATGCACAGAGAGGTGGCTACATGGCAGACGAGTCCAAAATGATCATGTACAGAGAGCTAGCTCCATGGCACAATATTCCAACCTGTCCTTATACAGAGTACGAGCTACATGGCAGATCAGTCCAACATGTCCATATTCTGAGAGTTAGCTATATGGCAGATGAGTCCAACATGTGTATATATAGATGACCAGCTACAAGGCAGATGAGTCCATCATGTTCATACGGAGAAAGCTGGCTACATGGCTGATGAGTTCCACATGTCCATATACAGAGAGCTAGCTACATGGCAGATGAGTATAACATGTCCATATAATGAGAGTTAGCTACATGGCAGATGAGTCCAACATGTGTATTTATAGAGGACTAGCTACAAGGCAGAGGAGTTCAACATGTTCATACAGAGAGAGCTGGCTACATGGCTGATGATTTGCAATGTCCATATACAGAGAGCTAGCAACAAGGCAGTCAAGTCCAAAATGTTCATATTTAGAGAGCTACCTACATGGCAGATCAGTCCAACATATCAATGCACAGAGAGTGAGCTACATGGCAGACGAGTCCAAAATGTCCATATACATAATTCTAGCTACGTATCAGATGAGACCAACGTGTCCATATACTCAGAGCTAGTTACATGTCAGAGTTCTCCATCATGTCCATATATACAGTATTAGCTACATGGCCGATGAGTACCACATATCCATATACAGAGAGCTAGCAACATGGAAGATGAGTCCAACATGTGTATATAAAGAGGAATAGCTACAAGGCAGATGAGTCCAACATGTTCATACAGAAAGAGCTGGCTACATGGCTGTTAAGTCCAACATGTCCATATACTGAGAGCTAGCTACATAGCAGACAAGTCCAATATGTTCATACACAGCGAGCACCATACATGGAAAATCAGTTCAACATATCCATGCACAAAGAGGTAGCAACATTACAGACGAGTCCAAAATATCCATATACAGAGAGCTAGCTACATGGCAGAGTAGTGCATCATTTCCATATACAGAGTTCTAGGTACACAGCAGATGAGTTAAAAGTGTCCATATGCTGAGAACTAGCTACATGTCAGAGTACAACAAACATGCCCATATACAGATTACTAGGTATATGGCAGAGAAGTCCAACATGTCCAAATACTGAGAGTTAGCTACATGGCAGATGAGTCCAACTTGTGTATATTTAGAGGACTAGCTACAAGGCAGATGAGACCAACATGTTATTCCACAGAGATCTGGCTACATGAGTGATGAGTCCAACATACTCACTAACTAAGAGCTACCTACATGGCAGACAAGACCAAGATGTTTATATACCGAGAGCTTCCTATGACAGATCAGTCCAACAAATCTATGCATAGAGAACTAGCTACATGGCAGATGAGCCCAATATGTCTATATAGAAAGAGCTATCTACATGGCAGTGTACTGCAACATTTCCATATACAAAGTTTTAGCTACATGGCAGATGAGTCCAACATGTCCATATATTGAGAGTTAGCTACATGGCAGATGAGATCAACACGTGTACATTTACAGGGCAAGCTACAAAGCAGCTGAGTCCAACATGTTCATACACAGAGAGCTGGCTACATGGCTAACGAGTCCAACATGTCCATATACTGAGAGCTACCTACATGGCAGACATGGCCAATATGTTCATATACCGAGAGCAATCTATGGCAGATCAGTCCAACCTATCCTTGCACAGAGAGTTAGCTTCATGGCAGACGAGTCTAAATTATGCATACACAAAGAGCTACTTACATGTCAGCGTAATGCTACATTTCCATATTCAGAATTCTAGCTTCATGACAGATGAGTCCAATATGTCCATGTAGTGAGAGCTAGTTATATAGCAGATGTGTCCAACATGTGTATATATATAGGACTAGCTACAAGGCAGATGAGTCCAACATGTTCATACAGAGAGAGCTGGCTGAATGGCTGATGAGTCCTACATGTCCATATACAGAGAGCTAGCTACATGGTAGACAAGTCCAATATGTTCCTATACAGAGAGCTACCTTCATGACAGATCAGTCCAACACATCCATGCACAGAGAGCTAGCTACATGGCAGACGAGTCCAAAATGTCCATATACAGAAAACTAGCTGCATGGCAGAATAGTGCAACCTTTCTATATACAGATGTTTAGCTACATGGCAGATGAGTCCAATGTGTCCATATACTGATAGCGAGCTATATGTCAGAGTAGTCCAACATGTCCATATACAGAGCACTAGCTACATGGTAAATGAATCTAACATGTGCATATACTGAGAGTTAGCTATATGGAAGATGAGTCCAACATGTTCATAAGAGAGAGCTGGCTACATGGCTGATGAGTCCAACGTGTGTATATATAGAGCACTAGCAACAAGGCAGATGAGTCCAACATGTTCTTACGGATAGAGCTGGCTACATGGCTGATGAGGCCCACATGTCTGTATACAGAGAATTAGCTACATGGCAGAAAAGTCCAATATGTTCATGTACAGAGAGCTACTCACATGGCATATCAGTACAACATATCCATGCACTGAGAGCTAGTTACATTGCAGACGAGTTTAAAATGTCCATATACAGAGAGCGAGCTATATGGCAGAATAGTGAAAAATATCCATGTACAGACTTCTAGCTATAAGGAAGATGAGTCCAACTTGTTCATATGGAGAGAGCTGCTTACATGGCTGATGAGTCCTACATATCCATATACAGAGAGCCAGCTACATGGCAGATGACTCCATCTTGTCCATATCCAGAGTACTAGCCATATGGAAGAAAAGTCCAACATGTCCAGATACTGATAGTTAGCTACGTGGCAGATGAGTCCAACATGTGTTTATATAGAGAACAAGCTACAAGCAGACGAGTCCAATATGTTCATATATAGTGATATGGCTACATGGCTGATAAGTCTCATATGTCCATATAGAGAGCTAGCTACATTGCAGACAAGTCCAATATGATAATATTCAGAGAGCTATCTACATGGAAGATCAGTTCAACATAACCATGCACACAGAGCTATATGGCAGACAAGTCCAATATGTATATATACAGAGAGCTACCTACATGGCAGATCTCTCCAACATATCCAGGCACATAGAGCAAGCAACATGGCAGATGAGTCCAACATTTCCATATAGAGAGACCTAGCTACATGGCAGAGTAGACCAACATTTTCATATACAGAGTTCTAGCTACATGGCAGATGAGTCAAGCATGTCCATATACTGAGAGTTAGCAACATGGCAGATGAGTACAGCATGTGTATATATAGAGGAGTAGACACAAGTCACATGAGTCCAACATGTTCACATGTTCATGGCTGATGAATCCCTTATGTCAATATAATGAGAACTAACTAGATGTCAGAGTAGTCCTACATGTACATATACGGAGTATTATCTACATGGCAGATAGGTTAAATATGTCCATATACTGAGAGTTAGGTACATGGTAGAGGAGTCCATCATGTGTATATACATAGGACTAGCTACAAAGCAGATGAGTGCAACATGTTCATAAAGACAGAACTGGCTATATGGCTGATTAGTCCAACTTGTGTATAAATTGAAGACTAGCTACAAGGAAGATGGGTCCAACATGTTCATACAGAGAGAGCTGGCTGCATGACTGATGAGTGCAACATGTCCATATACAGAGAGCTAGCTCCATGGAAGGCAAGTTCGATGAGTCCAACATGTCCATATACAGAGAGCTAGCTACATGGCAGAAAAGTGCAACATTTCAATATACAGAGTTGTAACTACATGACAGAAGACTCCAACATGTCCATATACAGACAGCTAGCTACATGGCAGAGTAGTGCAGCATTTCCATATGTTGATTTCTAACTACATGGCAGAAGAGTCCAACATGTCTATATACAGCATCCTAGCTACATGGCAGTTGAGTCCATTATGTCCATATACTAAAAGTTAGCTACATGGCTGATGAGTCCAACATGTCAATATACTGAGAGCTAGCTACATGGCAGGCAAGTCCAATATTTTCATATACAGAGTGCTAACTACATGAAAGATCAGTCCAACATGTCCATTTACAGTGAGCTAGCTACATGGCATACGAGCCCAAAATGTCAATATACAGAGGGCTAGCTACATGGCAGACTAGTCCAAAATGCCTAATACAGAGAGATAGCTACATGGCAGAGTAGTGCAACATTTCCATATACAGAGTTCAAGTTACATGGCAGATGAGTCCAACATGTCCATATACAGAGAGCTAGCTACATGGCAGAGTAGTGCGACATTTCCTTATACAGAGTTCTAACTACATGACAGAAGAGTCCAACATGTCCATATACAGACAGCTAGCTACATGGTAGAGTAATGCAACATTTCCATATGTTGATTTCTAACTACATGGCAGAAGAGTCCAACATGTCTATATACAGCATACTAGCTACATGGCAGTTGAGTCCATTATGTCCATACACTGAGAGTTATCTACATGGCAGATGAATCCAACATGAGTATATTTAGAGAACTAGGCAGATGAGTCCAACATGTTCATAAATAGAGAGCTGGCTACATGGGTGATGAATCCAACATGTCTATATACTGAGCACTAGCTACATAGCAGGCAAGTCTAATACGTTCATATACAGAGCGCTCACTACATGACAGACCAGTCCAACATATCCATTTACAGTGAGCTATCTACATAGCATACGAGTCCAAAATGTCAATATACAGAGGGCTAGCTACGTGGCAGAGTAGTGCAACATTTCCATATACAGAATTCTAGCTACATGGCAGATGAGGCCAACGTGTCCATATATAGAGAGCTAGCTACATGGCAGAGTAGTGCAACATTTCAATATACAGAGTTCTGGATACATGGCATATGAGGTCAACGTGTCCATATACAGAGAGCTAGCTACATGGCAGAGTAGTGCAACATTTCAATACACAGAATTCTGGATACATGGCAGATGAGTCCAACGTGTCCATATATTGAAAGCTAGCTACATTGCAGATGTGTCCAACATATGTATATATAGGACTAGATGCAAGGTAGATGAGTCGAACATGTTCATACACAGAGACCTGACTACTTGGCTGATGAGTCCAACATGACCATATACTGAGAGCTAGCTACATGGAAGACAAGTCCAATTTGTTCATATACAGAGAGTTCATATACCTACATGGCAGATCAGTCCAACATATCCATGTACAGAGAGCTAGCTTCATGAAAGACTAGTCCAAAATGTCCATATACAGTGTACTAGCTACATGGCAGATGAATCCAACATGTATATATCCCGAGAGTTAGTACAAGGCAGATGAATCCCATATATTCATATACAGAGAGCAACTTACACAGGAGATCAGTGCTACATATCCATGTATAGAGAGCTAGCTATATGGCAGACGAGTACAAAATGTCCATATACAGAAAGCAAGCTACATGGCAGAGTAGTGCAACATTTCCATATACAGAGTTCAAGTTACATGTCAGATGAGTCCAAAATGTACGTATACAGAGAGCTAGCTACAACGCAGAGAAGTGCAACGTTTCCATATACAGAGTTCTAGCTACATGGGATAAGAGTCCAACATGTCCATATCGTGAAAGTTTCTTACTTGGCAGGTGAGTCCAGGATGCGTATCTTTAGAGGGCTAGTTACATGGCAGACAAGTCCAATATCTTCACATACAGAGAGCTATCTACATAGCAGATCAGTCCAATATATCCACGTTCAGAGACCTAGCTACATGGCAAACAAGCCCAATATATTCATAAACTGAGAACTACCTACATGGCAGATCAATCCACCATATCGATGTACAGAGAGCTAGCTAAATGGCAGACAAGTCCAACATGGCCATATAGAGAGAGCTAGATACATGGCATAGTAGTGCAACATTGCCATATGTACAGTTTTAGCTACATGGCAGATTAGTCCAATGTGTTCATATACAGAGAGCTAGCAACATGGCAGAGAAGTGCAACATTGCCATATACAGAGTTCTAGCTACATGGCAGATGAGTCCAATGAGTGCATATACAGAGAGGTAGCTAAATGGCAGAGTAGTCCAACATGTCCATATACAGAGTACTAGCTACATGGCAGATGAGACCAACATGTACATATACAGAGAGTAAGCTACAAGGCAGATGAGTCCCATATCTTCATATACAGAGCACTACCTACACGGTAGATCAGTTCAACATATCCATGTACAGAGAGCTAGCTACATGGCATACGATTCCAATATGTCCAAATTCAGAGAGCTAGCTAAATGGCAGAGTAGTGCATCATTTCCATATACAGAGTTTTAGCAAGATGGCAGATGAGTCCAACATGTCCACATACTGAAAGCTAGCTACATGGCAGAGTAATCCTTCATGTCCATCTACAGAATACTAGCTACATGGCAGATGAGTCCATTATGTCCATATAATGAGAGTTAGCTACATGGCAGATGAATCCAACATGGCTATATTTGGAGGGCTCGATACCAGCAGATGAGGCCAACATGTTCATACAAAGAGAGCTGGCTACATGGCTGATGAGTCCAATATATACATATGCTGAGATCTAGCTATATGGCAGACGGGACCAATATGTTCATATACAGAGCGCTAACTACATGACAGATCAGTCCAACACATCCATGCACAGAGAGCTAGCTACATGGAAGACGAGTTCAAAATTTCCATATAGAGAGACCTAGCTATATGGCAGAGTATTCCAACATTTTCATATACAGAGTTCTAGCTA
>NW_006409027.1:606951-607989 GCF_000296735.1 Chrysochloris asiatica | reverse complement strand
GCTAATGAGTCCAACATGTCCATATACTGAGAGCTAGCAACATGGCAGACAAGTCCAATATCTTCATATACAGAGAGCTATCTACATAGCAGATCGGTCCAACATATCCATGTACAGAGAGCTAGTTACATGGCAGACGAGACCAAAGTGTCCAAATCCAGAGAGTTAGTTACATCGCAGAGTAGTGCAACATTTCCGTATATAGAGTTCTAGCTACATGGCAGATGAGTCCAACGTGTGCATATACTGAGAGCTAGCTAAATGGCAGAGTAGTGCAACATTTCCATATACAGATTTCTGCATGTCAGATGAGTACAACATGTCAATATACTGAGATCTAGCTACATGGCAGAGTAGTCCAACATGTCCATATACAAAGTTCTAGCTAAAGGGCAGATGCTTCCAACATGTCCATATACTGAGAGCTAGCTACATGGTAAATGAATTCAACATGTGTATATTTAGATAGCTAGTTACAAGGCAGATGAGTCCAACATGTTCATACACCGAGAGCTGACTACATGACTGATGAGTCCATCATATCCATATACAGAGAGCTAGCTGCATGTTAGAGAAGTCCAATAACTTCATATACTGAGAGCTAATTTAAAGGCAGATCAGTCCAAGATATCCATGTACAGAGAACTAGCTACAAGGCAGACGAGTCCAAAATGTCCTTATACAGAGAGCTAGCTATAAGGTAGAACAGTGCAATATTTATATATTCAGAGTTCTAGCTCCATGGCAGATGAGTCGAACGTGTCCATATACTGAGAGCTAGCTACATGGCTGATGAGTCCAAAATGTCCATATACGCAGAGCAAGTTACATGGCAGAGTAATGCAACATTTCCATATACAGAATTTTAGCAACATGTCAGAGTAGTCCCACATGTACACATAGAGGGACCTAGCTACATGGCAGAGTAGTGCAATATTTACACATATAGTCTTCTATCTACATGGCAGATGAGTCCAACGTGTCCATATACTGAGACCTAGCTACATGGCAAATGTACATAATGTGTCTATATACTCA
>NW_006409027.1:596308-605721 GCF_000296735.1 Chrysochloris asiatica | reverse complement strand
TTTCCATATACAGAGTTCTAGCTACATGACACAGTAGTCCAACATGTAAATATACAGAGACCTAGCTACATGGCAGAGTGGTGCAATATTTCCATATTCAGAGTTCTATCTACATGGCAGATGAGTCCAACGTGTCCAGATACTGAGACCTAGCTACATGGCAGAGTCGTAAAACATATCCATGTACATAGTACTAGCTACGTTGCAGAGAAGTCCAACATGTCCATATACTCAGAGTTAGCTACGTGGGAGATGAGTCCAACATGTGTACATTTAGATGGCTAGCTACAAGGCAGATGAGACCAATATCTTCATACACAGAGAGCTTGCTACATGGCTGAAAGTCCAACATATCCATATACTGAAAGCAAGCTACATGGCAAACAAGTCCAATATGTTCATATACAGAGAGCTACCTAGATAGCAGATCAGTCCAACATATCCATGTACAGAGAACTAGATACATGGCAGACGAGTCCAATATATCCATATACAGAGAGCTAGCAACACAGAAGGGTAGTGTCACCTTTCCATATACAGAGTTCTAGCTCCATGGCAAATGACCCCTGTTGGCAACATATGCAGACCCCGAGACATTGTGGCCCCTTGAGAATTTATAGAGGACTAGCTCCAAGGCAGATGAGTCCAACATATTTGTTCAGACAGAGCTGGCTACATGGCTGATGAGTTCAACATATCTATATAAAGAGATGCTATATGGCATACAAGTCCAATATGTTCATATACAGAGAGCTACCTACATGGCAGATCAGTCCAACATAACCATGCACATAGAGTTAGCAACATGGCAGATGCGTCCAATATGTCCATACACACAGAGGTAGCATTACGGCAGAGTAGTGGTACATTTCCATATACAAAGTTCTACTTCCATGGCTGATGAGTCCAACTTGTCCATATACTGAGAAGTAGCTACATGGCAGAGAAGTCCAACATGTCCATATACAGTGTACTAGCTACATGGTAGATGAGTCCAACATGTCCATATACTGAAATTTTACTACATGGTAGATGAGTCCAACATGTGTATATATAGAGGACTAGCTACAAGGCAGATGAGTCCAACATGTTAATGCAGAGAGAGGTGGCTACAAGTCTGATGAGTCCAGCATATACATACACAGAGATCTAACTACATGGCAGACAAGTACAATATGTTCTTATACAGAGAGCTATCAACATGGCCGATCAGTCCAACATATCCTTGCACAGAGAGCTATTTACATGGCAGACGAGTCCAAAATGTCCATATACAGAGGGCTAGCTATATGGCACAGTAGTGCAATGTTTCCGAATACAGAGGATACATGTCCATATACTGAAATTTTACTACATGGCAGATGAGTCCAATGTGTCCATATACTGAGAGCTAGCTACATGGAAGAGAAATCCAACATGTCCTTATACAAAGTATTAGCTACATGGCAGATGAGTCCAACATGTGTATTTATAGAGGACTAGCTACATGGCAGACGAGTTCCAAATGTCCATATACAGAGACTAGCTATATGGAAGATTAGTGCAACTTTTCCATATACAGAGTAAATGTCCATTTACTTAGAATTAGCTACATGGCAGATGTGTCCAAATGGGTATATTTAAAGGGCTAGCTACAAGGCAGATGAGTCCAACATGTTCATACACACAAAGATAGCTACATGGCTGATGAATTCAACATGTCCTTGTACTGAGAGCTAACTACATAGCAGAGAAGTCCAATGTGTTCATATACAAAGAGCTACCTACAAGGCAGATCAGTCCAACATATCCATGCACAGAGAGCTAGCTACTTGTCCTAGGAGTCTAAAATGTACATATAAAGAGAGCTAGCGACATGGCAGAGTAATGCAACATTTCCATATACAGAGTTCTAGCTTCAAGGCAGATGAGTCCAACATGTTCATGCAGAGAGAACTGGCTATATGGCTGATGAGTCCAACATATCCATATACAGAAATCTAGTGACATGGCAGACGAGTCCAATAAGTTCATATACAGAGAATTAACTTCAAGGCAGATCGTTCCAACATATCCATGCACAGAGAGCTATCTACATGGCAAATGAGTCCAATATGTCCATATACATCATGGCAGCGTAGTGCCAAATTTTCATATACACAGTTCTAGGTTCATGGTAGATGAGTCCAACGGGTCTATATAATGACAGCTAGCTACATGAGAGAGAAGTACAACATGACATATACAGAGAATTAGCTACATGGAAGATGAGTCCAACATATCCATATATTGAGATTTAGCTACATGTCAGATGAGTCTAACATGTGTATATATAGAGGACTAGCTACAAGGCAGATGAGTCCAACATGTTCATGCAGAGAGAGCTGGCTCCAAGGCTGAGGAGTTCAACATATCCATATACAGAGATCTAACTATATGGCAGACAAGTCCATCATGTTCATATACATAGAGCTGTCTACATGGCAGATCAGTCCAATGTGTCCTTATACACAAAGCTAGCAATACGGCAGAGTAGTGCCACATTTCCATAAACATAGTTCTAGCTCCATGGCAGATGATTGCAACGTGTCCATATACTGAGAGCTAGCTACATGGCAGAGAAGTCCAACATGTCCACATATTGAGATTTAGATACATGGCAGATGAGTCCAACACGTGTATATATAGACGACTAGCTACAAGGCTGATGAGTCCAACATGTTCATGAAAAGAGAGCTGACTACATGACTGATGATTCCAACATATCCATATACTGAGAGCTAGCTACATGACAAACAAGTCCAACATGTTCATATACAGAGAGCTAACTACATGGCAGATCAGTCCAACATATCCATGCACAGAGAGCTAGCTACATGGCAGACGAATCCAAAATTTCCATTTAATGAGAGCTAGCGACATGGCATAGTAGTGCAACATTTCCATATACAAAGTACTAGCTACATAGCAGATGAATCCAACGTGTCCATACACTGAGAGCTAGCTACATGGCATAAAAGTCCAACATGTCCATGTGCACCATACTAGCTACATGGCAGATGAGTCCAATATGTCCATACACTGTGGTTTAGCTACATGGCAAATGAGTCCAACATGTGTATATAGAGAGGAAAAGCTACTAGACAGATGATTCCAACATGTTCATGTAGAGAGAGCTGGCTACATGGCTGATTGGTCCAACATATCCATGCTCAGAGAGCTAGCTACATGGCAGACGAGTTCTATAAGTCCATATACACACACCTAGCAACACAGCAGAGTAGTGTCACATTTTCATATATACAGTTCTGGCTCTATGGCAGATGAGTCCAACCTGTCCATATACTGAGAGGTAGCTACATGGAAGAGAAGTACAACATGCCATATACAGAGAATTAGCTACATGTTCATATACATAGAAGTCTAACTACATGGCAGATGTGTCCAACATGTATATATAGAGAGAGGACTAGCTACAAGGCAGATGAGTCCAGGATCTTCATGCAGAGAGAGCTGGCTACATGGCTGATGAGTCCAACATATCCATACACAGAGATCTATCTACATGGCAGATAAGTCCAACATGTTCATATACACAGAGCTGCATACATGGCAGATCAGCCCAACCTATCCATGCACTGATAGCTAGCTACATGGCAGAGGAGTCCAATATGTAAATATACATAGAGCTATCAACACGGCAGAGTATTGCCATATTTCCTTAAACACTTCTAGCTCCATGGCAGATGAGTCCAACATGTCCATATACTGAGAGCTAGCTACATGGCAGAGAAGTCCAACATGTCCATATAGAGAGTACTAGGTACATGGTAGATGAATCCAACATGTCCATATACTGAGAGTTAGCTACATGGCAGATGAGTCCAACATGTGATTATATAGAGGACTAGCTACAAGGCAGAAGAGTCCCACATGTTCATACTAAGAGAGCTGGCTACATGGCTGATGAGTCCAAAATATCCATATACAGAGATTTAGCTACATGGCAGACAAGTCCAATATGTTCATATACAAAGAGCTAACTACATGGAAGATCAGTCCAACATATCCTTGCACAGAGAGCTAGCTACATGACAGACGAATCTAAAATGTCCATATACAGAGTGCTGGCTACCTGGTTGAGTATTACAAGGTTCCATATACAGAGTTATAACAACATGGCAGATGAGTCCAACGTGTCCATATACTGAGAGCTAATTGCATGGCAGAATATTCCAATATGTTCATATACAAAGTACTAGCTACATGGCTGATGAGTCCAACATGTCCACATACTGAGAGTTAGTGACATCGCACATGAGTCCCACATGTGTATATATAGAGGACTACCCTCATAGCAGATGAGTCCAACATGTGTAAATTTAGAGGGCTACGTACAAGGTAGGTGAGTCTGACATGCTCATACACAGAGAACTGGCTACATGGTTGATGAGTCCAACATGTTGATATATTGAGAACTAGATACATGGCAGACATGTCCAATATGTTCATATACAGAGAGCTACCTACTTGGCAGATCAGTCTAGCATATCTATGCACAGAGAGCTTGGACATAGCAAACAAGTCCAAAATGTCCATATACAGAGACTCGCTACATGGAAGAGTAGTGCAACATTTCCATATGCAGAGTTCTAGCTACATGGCACATGAGTCCAACATGTCCATATATTGAGACATAGCTACATGGCAGATGTGTCCAAATGGGTATATTTAGAGGGCTAGTTACAAGGCATATGAGTCCAACATGTTCATACACAGAGCGCTAGCTACATGGCTGATGAATTCAACATGTCCATATACTGAGAGCTAGCAACACAACAGTGTAGTGCCACATTTTCTTATACACAGTTCTAGTTCCATGGCAGAATAGTCCAACGTGTCCATATACTAAGAGGTAGCTACATGGGCGAGAAGTATAACATGCCATTTACAGAGTATTAGCTACATGGCAGATGATTCCTACATGTCCATATATTAAGAGTTAGCTACATGGCAGATGAGTCCAACATTTGTATATATAGAGGACTAACTACACAGCAGCTGAGTCCAATATTTGTATATTTAGAGGGCTAGCTACAAGGTAGATGAGTCCGAAAGGTGAATACAGAGAGAGCTGACTACATGGCTGATGAGTCCTACATGTTGATATATTGAGATCTAGCTACATGGAAGACAAGTCCAAAATGTTCATATACAGAGAGATATCTACATGGCAGATCAGTTCAACATGTGTATATATATATAGGACTAGCTACAAGGCAGATGAGTCCAACATGTTTGTACACAGAGAGCTGGCTATATGTCTGAGGAGTCTAACATTTGCATAAACAGAGAGCTAGCTACATGGCAGACAAGTCCAATATGTTCATATACAGAGAGCTACCTATGTGGCAGATCAGGCCAACATATCCATGCACAGAGAGGAAACTTCATGGCAGACAAGTCCAAAATGTCCATATACAAATAGCTAATGACATGGCATAGTAGTGCAACATTTCCATATACAGAGTTCTAGCTCCATGGCTGATGAGTCCAACGTGTCCATATATTGAGAGCTATCTACATGGTATAGAAGGCCAACATGCCCATATACAGAGTTCAAGCTACATGGCAGATGAGTCCAACATGTCCATATATTGAAATTTAGCTACATGGCAGATGAGTCCAACATGTGTATATATAGAGAACTAGCTACAAGGCAAATGAGTCCAACATATCCATATACAGAGAACTAGCTACATGGCACACAAGTCCAACATGTTCATATACAGATAGCTACCTACATGGCAGATCAGTCCAACATATCCATGCTCAGAGATCGAGCTACATGGCAGACGAGTCCAATATGTCCATATACACAGAGCTAGAAAAAAGGCAGAGTAGTGCCACATTTCCATATACAGTGTTCTAGCTCCATGGCAGATGAGTCCAAAGTGTCCATATACTGAGAGCTAGCTACATGACAGAGAAGTTCAACATGTCCATATATAGAGTACTAGCTACATGGCAAATGAGTCCAACATGTCCGTATACTGAGATTTACCTACATGGCAGATGAGTCCATCATGTGCATATTTAGAAGATTAGTTACAAGGCAAATGAGTCCAACATGCTCATGCAGAGAGAGCTGGCAACATGACTTATGAGTCCAACACATCCATATACAGAGATCTAACAACATGGTACACACGTCCAACATGTTCATATACAGAGAGCTACCTCCATGGCAGATCAGTCCAACATATCCATGCATAGAGAGCTAGCTACATGGCAGACGAGTCCAATATGTCCATATATACACAGCTAGCAACATGGCAGAGGAGTGCCACATTTCCATATACAGAGTACTAGCTATATGACAGATGAGTCCAACATGTCCATATACTGAGATTTAGCTACATGGCAGATGAGTCCAACATGTGTATATAGAGAGGACTAGCTACAAGTCAGATGAGTCCAACATGTTCATGCAGAGAGAGCTGGCTACATTGCTGATCAGTCTAACATATCCATATACAGAGATGTAGCTTTATGGCAGACAAGTCCAACATGTTCATATACAGACAGCTACCTACATTGCAGGTCATTCCAACATATCCATGTACAGAGAGCTAGTTACATGGCATAAGAGTCCAATATATCCATATACAAAGAGCAAGCAACACGGAAGCGTAGTGCCACATTTCCATATACAGAGTTCTAGCGCCCTGGCGCATGACTCCTGTCGGCGACATATGCAGACTCCAAGACATTGTGGCCCCTTGAGAAGACAGACAAGACTCTGGACCAGGGGCCCACTCCAGGTCTGCAGGTCATGGCCCTTGTGGACCAGGATGTAAAACTCCTGAGGGCCCGGGAACATGGTCTTTGGAGAACTCACCTCCTGGCTAAAACTATTCAATTTCTCCTTATGACTGTATTGTGTGTTCTTTTTCTGATTTTCTTGCTTTCAACTCCGGTAGCTGTAGCCTCTGCAAGAATGTTTAAGGCCAGTAATAATATGCACTTTGTGTCGGTTAATGGCTCCTCTGTAAATGGCACTGCCCTGGCAGTATAGGCTGTGCGGGCTTTTATCAGAGGCAAGGTCTCCTAGGAACAAGCAGTGGCGATTTGGGCAGAATGTAATAATTACTCTCTGGGTAACTACTCAGTTATGTATAATATTAAGCTAAAACATGAGCTGCTGGTATCCATGCTTGAAAACCGTACAGAGAATATTCCTAAGGCAGAGTCAGTTAAACCTCCCTAAATGACTTATGAGCAAGAACAGCTATATTGGTGTAATAGAAAGACATTTCAGATGGATTATGAGTATACTTAATTAAAAGAAAATAGTAGCAACTTCCTCCAACTATCCCTGAGTAAGATTGTTTCGACCCTGAAGAAAAACTGTCCAGAGTATTCACTTACAAGAGAAAAAGTAAAATTGCAAGAATATTTGTATGAATAAAATAGTAGCAGCTCCCTTAGATTGTCGTAAGAGATAATCAGTTTAATCCCTACACATTTAGACTCATAATGGTAATAAGTATTCCAGTATTCATTTATAAATCCTGAAACTAGGGTAGAAACATACAAGAATAAAAGATAGTACTGTTAAAATGAGTGTAAACTTGTACCCAGACTTCCCTGAAAGTGTAAAAGTCATATAGAAAAGATTAGGTTTCGATTAACTGCTTATAATTTTGTTCACAAAGAAAACCATGTACCTTTCACACATAATATACACAGAACGAATTAGAATGAACATTTAACTTGACTCTTTTTAGCTAACTTTTCTTAAAAATTTACTTGTTGTTCTTTGTAACAACAACAACAAAAAAATCATGTGCTTTGGATATCGCAAGTCGCTGCCCTGGGTCACTGGGGCACATGAATTTAAAGTTTGAACCACTAATTGCTTGCCTGTGCCTTTAACTCAGGAAGAATGGTTGGCTAAGAATATGAGCACAGGATAATATTCTGAGGACAAGTTAATTTTCTAACATCAGAATGACTCATGAAATTCTGTGAAATCACTTTGTATCCTCTTCAGATAATTAATCACATTAAACCTGTACCTCCTGCCTTAATTTCCCTGATCTGAAAATGAATAAAAGACTGAGGCAAAGCTAGTCCTGTATGCTATGATATGCTGCACTAGCTTGACTGACAGCTTGCATCAAACATGTGTGTCTGTCTTCTTTGTGTCTAATCTATTTATGTCAGCTACCAGATCACCCAATCATGTTAAAACCCCATGCTTCGTTGAGACACTCCTTTGTTGAGGTGGAACCCCGACATAGGACACCCGATAGACTCCAACGTGTGCATATACTGAGAACTAGCTACAATGCAGAGTACACCAATATGTTCATATACAGAGTACTAGCTACATGGCAGATTAGTCCAACATGTCCATATACTGAAAGTTAGTTATATGGCAGATGAGTCCAACAAATCCATATACAGAGATATAGCTACATGGCAGACAAGTGCAACATGTCTGCCTATATATACATATACAGTGAGCTACCTACATGGAAGATCAGTCCAACATATCCATGCACAGAGAACTAGATACAAGGCAGACAAATCCAATATGTTCATATACACAGAGCTAGCAACACAGCAGAATAGTGCCACATTTCCATATACAGAGTTCTAGCTCCATGGCAGATGAGTTCAACGTGTCCATATATTGAGAGCTAGCAACTTGGCAGAGAAGTCCAACATGTCCATATACAGAGTACTAGCTACATGGCAGAAGAATCCAACATGTCCATATATTGTGATTTAGCTACATGGCAGATGAGTCCAACATGTGTTTATATAGAGAACTAGCTACAAGACAGATGAGTACAACATATTCATGCTGAGACAGCTGGCTATGTGTCTGATGAGTGCAACATATACATATACAGAGATTTAACTACATGACACACAAGTCCAACATGTTCATATACAGATAACTACCTACATGGCAGATCAGTCCAATGTATCCATGCTCAGAGATCTAGCTACATGGTAGAGGAGTCCAATATGTCCATATACACAGAACTAGAAAAAAGGCAGAGTGGTGTCACATTTCCATATACAGTGTTCTAGCTCCATGACAGATGAGTCCAAAGTGTCCATATACTGAGAGCTAGCTACATGGCAGAGAAGTTCAACATGTCCATATAAAGAGTACTAGCTACATGGCAGATGAGTCCAACATGCCCAAATACTGAGATTTAGCTACATGGCAGATGAGTCCATCGTGTACATATTTAGAGGATTAGTTACAAGGCAGATGAGTCCAACATGTTCATGCAGAGAGAGCTGGCTACATGGCTGATGAGTCCAACATATCCATATACAGAGATCTAACAACATGGTAGACAAGTCCATCATGTTCATATACAGAGAGCTACCTACATGGCAGATCAGTC
>NW_006409027.1:580028-596208 GCF_000296735.1 Chrysochloris asiatica | reverse complement strand
AGTCCAATGTATTCATGTACAGAGAGCTATCTACAAGTAAGACGAGTCCAATATGTCCATATATACAGAGATAGCAACACTGCAGAGTAGTGCCACATTTCCATATACAGAGATCTAGCTCCATGGCAGATGAATCCAACGTATCCATATATTGAAAGCAAGCTACATGGCAGAGAAGTCCAACATGTCCATATACATTGTACTAGCTACATGCAGATCAGTCCAATATGTCCATATACTGAGATTTAGCTACATGGCAGATGAGTCCAACATGTGTTTATATAGAGGACTAGCTACAATGCAGATGAGTCCAACATGTTCATGCAGAGAGAGTTGGCTACATGGTTGATGAGTCCAACATATCCATACACAGAGACCTAGCTACCTTGAAGACAAGTCTAATATGATCATATACAGAGAGCTACCTACATGGCTGATCAGTCCAACATATCATTGCAAAGAGAGCTAGCTACATGGCAGACATGTGCAAAATTGCCATATACAGAGTCCTAGCTACATGGCAGAATAGTGCATCGTTCCCATATACAGAGTTGTAGCTACATGGCAAATGTGTTCAACATGTCCATATACTGAGTGTTAGCTACATGGCAGATGTGTCCAACTGTGTATATTTAGAGGGCTAGCTACAAGGCAGATGAGTCCAACATGTTCATACACAGAAAGCTAGCTACATAGCTGATGAATTCAACATATCCATATAATGAGAGTTAGCTACATGGCAGGCAAGTCCATCATATTCATATACAGATAGCAACCTACATGAGAGGCCAGTCCAACATACCCATGCCCAGAGAGCAAGGTACAAGGCACACGAGTCCAATATGTCCATATACACAGAGCTAGCAACACGACAGAGTAGTGCCAAATTTCCATATACAGACTTCTAGCTCCATGGTAGATGATTTCAACATGTCCATATATTGAGAGCTAGCTACTTGGCAGAGAAGTCCAACATGTGCATATACAGAGTACTACCTACATGGCAGATGAGTCCAACCTGTCCATATATTGAGATTTAGCTACATGGCAGATGAGTCCAACATGTGTATATATAGAGGACTACCTACAGGACAGATGAATCCAACATGTTGATACACAGAGAGCTAGCTACATGGCTGATGAATTCAACATGTCCACATACTGAGAGCTAGCTACATGGCAGAGAAATCCAAATGTACTTATACAGAGAGCTACCTTCATGGCAGATCAATCCAACATATCCATGCACAGAGAGCTAGATACAATGAAGATGAGTCCAATATGTCCATGTACACAGAGCTAGTAACACGGCAGAGTATTGTCACGTTTCCATATATAGAGACATAGCTCCTTGGCAAATGAGACCAACGTGTCCATATACTGAGAGCTATCTACATGGCAGATGAGTCCAACATGTCCATATACTGAGAGTTAGCTACATGGCTACAGAGTCCAACATGTGTATATATAGAGGACTAGCTGCAAGACAGATGAGTCCAACATGTTCATACACAGAGAGGTGGCTACATGTCTGAGGAGTCCAACACCTCCTGCATATACAGAGAGCTAGCGACATGGCAGACAAGTCCAATATATTCATATACAGAGAGCTATCTAAGTGGCAGATCAGTCCAAAATATACATGCACAGACAGCTAGCTACATGGCAGATGAGTCCAAAATGTCCATATAGATAGAGCTAGAGACACGGCATAGAAGTCCAACATGTCCTTATACAGAGTACTACCTACATGGCAGATTAGTCCAACATGTCCATATACTGAGATTTAGCTACATGGCAGATGAGTCCAACATGTGTATATATAGAAGATTATCTACAAGGCACATGAGTCCAACATGTTCATGCAGAGGTAGATGGCTATATGACTGATGAGTCCAACATATCCATAGACAGAGATGTAGCTATATGGTAGACAAGTCCAACATGTTCATACACAGAAAGCTACCTACATTGCAGATCAGTCCAACATATCCATGCACACAGAGCTAGCTACATGGCAGACGAGTCCAATTTGTCCATATACAGAGAGCTAGCAACAGAGAAGAATAGTACCACATTTCCATATACAGAATTCTAGCTCCAAGGCAGATGACTCAAACGTGTGCATATACTGAGATTTAGCTACATAATAGTCCAACATGCCCATATACGGTATACTAGCTACATGGCAAATGAGTCCAACATGTCCATATACTGAGAGTTAGCTACATGGCAGGTAAGTCCAACATGTTCATACAGAGAGAGCTGGCTACATGTCTGAGGAGTCCAACATCTCCATATACAGAGAGCTAGCTACATGGCAGAAAAGTCCAACATGTTCATTTACAGAGAGCTACCTACGTGGCAGATCAGTCCAACATATCCATGCACAGAGAGCTAACTACATGGTAGACAAGTCCAAAATGTCCATATAGAGGGACTATCTACATGGAAGAGTAGTGCAACATTTCCATATACAGAGTTCTAATTAAGCGGAAGATGAGTCCAACGTTTTCATATACTGAGAGCTAGCTACACGGCAAAGAAGACCAGCATGTCTGTATACAGAGTACTGGCTACATTCAGATGACTCCAATGTATCCATATACTGAGATTTAGCTACATGGCAGATAAGTCCAACATGTCCATATACAGAGTACTAGCTGCATGGCAGATGAGTCCAACATGTCCATATACTGAGATTTAGCTACATGGCAGATGAGTCCAACATGTGTATATATAGAGAATTATCTACAAGGCACATGAGTCCAACATGTTCATGCAGAGAGAGCTGGCTACATGGCTGATGAGTTCAACATATCCATAGACAGAGATGTATCTTAATGTTAGACAAGTCCAACATGTTCATACACAAATAGCTACCTACATTGCAAATCAGTCCAACATATCCATGCACAGAGAGCTAGCTACATGGCAGATGAGTCCATTATGTCCATATACAGAGAGATAGCAACAGAGAAGAATATTGCCAAATTTCCATATACAGAGTTCTAGCTCCTTGGCAGATGACTCAAACGTGTGCATATACTGAGAACTAGCTACATGGCAGAGTAGTCCAACATGCCCATATACTGTATACTAGCTACATGGCAAATGAGTCCAATGTGTCCATATACTGAGAGTTAGATACATGGCAGAAGAGTCCAACATGTTCATACACAGAGAGCTGGCTCCATGTCTGAGGAGTCCAACATTTCCATATACAGAGAGCTAGCTATATGGCAGACAAGTCCAATATGTTCATATAAAGAGAGCTACCTAAGTGGCAGATCAGTCCAACATATCCATGCACAGAGAGCTAGCTACATGGCAGACGAGTCCAAAATGTCCATATACAGAAACTAGCTACATGGAAGAGGAGTGCGACATTTCCATATACAGAGTTCTAGCGACATGACAGATGAGTCCAACGTGTCCATATACTGAGTGCTAACTACATGGCAGAGAAGTCCAACATACCCATATACAGAGTACTAACTACATGGCAAATGAGTCCAATATGTCCACATATGTTGATATTTAGCTACATGGCAGATAAGTCCAACACGTGTATATATAGAGAACATACTACAAGGCAGATTAATCCAACATTTTCATGCAGAGAGAACTGGCTACATGGCTGATAAGTCAAACATATCCATATACAGAGATCTAGCTACATGGCAGACAAGTCCAACATGTTCATGTATAGAGATATATCTACATGGCAGATCAGTCCAACATATCCATGCACAGAGACCTAGCTACACAGCAGATGAGTCCAATATGTCCATATACAGAGAGCTAGCAACACGGCAGCATAGTACCATATTGCCATATACAGACTTCTGGATCCATGGCATACGATTCCAATGTGTCCATATACTGAGAGCTAGCTACATGGCAGAGAAGTCCAACATGCCCATATACATAGTACTAGATACATGGCAGATGAATCCAATATGTCCATATATTGAGATTTAGCTACATGGCAGATGTGTTCAATATGTGTATATATAGAGAACGTGCTGCAAGGTAGATGAATCCAACATGTTCATGTAGAGAGAGCTGGCTACATGGCTGATGAGTACAAAATATCCATATACAGAGATCAAGCTACATTTCAGTCAAGTCTGCTGGCGGCCGCAGCATACATAACCAGCACTGAGAAGTTGAGGCACAAGGATAACATGGAAGAAAATCCAGTCTTTGAGCCCTCCTCAGGCTTACGGGCCATGGATCCCGAGGGCCAGGGAAGTAACTTCCTGAAGTCCCGGGTTCATAGGTTTTGGCGAACTCACTGTTTGGCCACCTCTGTGCAATTTTCTTTAATTATACTTTTGTGCATTCTGTACTTGTTCTTTATGCTCTTAACTCCGGTAATTGTAGCTTCTGAGAAAATGATTGTTTTCAATAATAATACGCACAACGTTTTGATCAATGGCTCTCATTTAAATGTCACTGCCCCAGTAACAAGAGTTGTGCGTGAGACTATGAGAAATAAAAGTACAGAAAAACAGGATGTAGCAATGCAGAGAATATGTAACAATTGTTTTCTAACCAATTATTCAGTTAAACAGATACGTGAGCTCTTAATGTCCATGTACAATAATCACACTGAAACTAGTAGTTACCCCCAGGAAACACCCCTGTGTATGTTTGTTATGATCTTGATGTTTTTCATGGGGATCTTGCTGTATGTGTTAATTTTATGTACCCCCAAACCACCTCTGGGCATAACGATTGCAATCATAATACTTTTTTGGGGAATCCTATTATATGTGGTAGTTTTATGCACTACATATAATCCCCTGTTGCTTGGTTATTAAATAATTTGGATATGAAGGAATAAACTGTAAATTGTCACCATAGATATTTGAATTAGCTAGTAAAACTTCCGCTTATGTTTCACTAGGAAAGCTGTTTGGGCTGATCATTTGAACAATGGTGACTGCTCCTCCAAACTGCTCCTGGGTTTGATCAATATGATTTAATTTCTCCTCTTCCCCCCGAGGGTATATTGGAAATATAATAGTAATGAACATTGTTATATCTAGATATAGAAACTGGAATAGGGTTAAAAGAATGTAAAATTAAGACCGCACCTTCTTAGAAAAGTCAAAACCTGTTTTTCAGCTTCCATATAATTGTAGAAGCAAGGTAAAAAGAATCATTAGTTTAACAATGGAAGTTAGGTATCTGAAATCTTGTTCACTAACAGAAGCGTGTATTTTCTGCCTGCAAAAGACACAGAAGCAGTTTAAGTTTCTTTAGAAAATATAACTTAGTCTTTAGTAAAAACTCTGAAACCTCTCACCTTCACCCACTTCTGATTAAGTTTTGAAAATATGTTAAACAACTTCTAAGAAACCGCAAGTTGCTGCCGTAGGTTACACAGACCTAGAAGTTAATATATAATCTATAATTGCTTGCTTGAACTTTTTTACAGAAATAAGAATTTTAGATTATTAGGTAAATCATGATGTACTTAAAATATGTTAAGGATAAATCTGTGAATCATTATGTTCTGTATCACATGAATGATCTCATATCCTGTCCTAAGTGAATAATCAACATTTTTGTCATTATTTTCTTTTGTGTCAATTTCCTTCTTCTGACAATAAAATACTGGGGCTCAGCTAGCATGGTGTGCTAGCTTGCCTGTCAGTTTGCATCAATCTTGTCTCTGTCTTTTCTGTCTCTTTTCTTTCGCCCACTAGACATCGCATTTCCGTTAAACCCCACATTTGCCGAGGTGATCCTTTGTTGAGGTGGGACCCCGACTCAGGACCCCCAGCACAATTCCAACATATTCATATACAGAGAGCTATCTACATGGCACATCAGTCCAACATATCCATGCACAGAGAGCTAGCTACATGGCAGACAAGTCCAATATGTCCATATACACATAGCTAGCAACACGGCAGAGTAGTTCCATATTTCCATATACAGAGTTCTAGCTTCATGGCAGATGAGTGCATCATTACCATATACTGAGAACTAGCTGCATGGCAGAGAAATCCAACATGGCCATATAAAGAGTATTCGCTACATGGCAGATGAGTCTAACATGACAATATACTGAGATTTAGCTACACGGAAGATGAGTCCAACATTTGTATATTTAGAGAACTACCTACAAGGCAGATGAGTCCAACTTGTTCATTCTGAGAGAGCTGGCTACATGGCAGATGAGACCAACATATCTATATACAGAGATGTAGCTACATGGCAGACGAGTCCACCATGTTCATATACAGATAGCTACCTACCTGGCAGATCAGTCCAAAATATCCATGCACAGATAGATAGTTACATGGCAGATGAGTCCAATATATGCATATACACAGAGCTTGCAACATGGCAGAGTAGTGCCACATTTTCATATATAAAGTTCTAGCTCCATGGCAGATAAGTCAAACGTGTCCATATACTGAGAGCTAGCTAAAAGACAGAGAATTCCAACATGTCTATATACAAACTACTCGCTACATGGCAGATGATTCCAACATGTGTATATATAGAATACTAGCTACAAAGCAGATGAGTCCAATAAGTTCATGCAGAGAGAGCTGGCTACATGGCTGATGGTTCCAACATATCCATATAGAGAGATAGTGCTACAGGGAAGACATGTCAAACATTGTCATATACAGAGAGATATATACACGGCAGATCATTTCAACATATCCATGCACAGAAAGCTTGCTACATGACAGACGACTCCAGTATGTTCATATACACCAAGCTAGCAACATGACAGAGTAGTGCCACATTTCCATATACAGAGTTCTAGATCCATGGCAGATGATTCCAACGTGTCGATATACTGAGAGCCGCTTCCTGGCAGAGAAATCCTACATGTCCATATACAGAGTACTAGCTACATGGCAGATGAGTCCAACATGTCCCAAAACAGAGTT
Source organism: Chrysochloris asiatica (assembly GCF_000296735.1). Classification (NCBI taxonomy): domain Eukaryota; kingdom Metazoa; phylum Chordata; class Mammalia; order Afrosoricida; family Chrysochloridae; genus Chrysochloris; species Chrysochloris asiatica. The sequence goes on along the minus strand of NW_006409027.1, from coordinate 589,282 downwards.
CTAGCTACCTGGCAGATGAGTCCAACATGTCCATATATTGAGAGTTAGCTACATGGCAGATGAGTGCAACATGTTCATGCAGAAAGAGCTGGCTATTTGGCTGATAAGTCCAACATATCCATGCACAGTGAGATAGCTACATGGAAGATGAGTCCAATATGTCCATATACACAAAGCTAGCAACATGGCAGAGTATTCTCTTGTTTCCATATAAAGAGTTCTAGTTCCATGGCAGATGACACCAATGTGTTCATATACTGAGAACTAGCTACAATACAGAGTAGTCCAACATGTACATATACTGAGATTTAGTTACATGGCAGATGTGTACAACATGTGTATATATAGAGAACTAGCTGCAAGGCAGATGCGTCCAACGTGTTCATATACAGAGAGCCGGCTACATGTCTGAGGAGTCCAACATTTCCATATACAGAGATATAACTACATGGCAGACAAGTCCAACATGTTTATCTACAACGAGCTACCTAAATGGCAGATCAGTCCAACATTTCCATGCAAAGACAATTCCAATATGTTCATATATTGGAGTTACCTAAGTGACAGATCATTCCAACATTTCCATGCAAAGAGCTCACTAAATGGCAGTTGAGTCCAATATGTCCATATACACAGAGTAGTGCCACATTTCCATATATAGAGTTTAAGCTCTATGGCAGATGATTCCAATGTGTTCATATACTGAGAACTAGCTACAATGCATAGTAGTCCAACATGTCCATATACAGAGTACTAGCTAAATAGCAGATGGGTCCAACATGTCCATATACTTAGAGTTAGCTGCATGGCATATGGGTCCAACATGTGTATATATAGAGGACAAGGTGCAAGGCAGATGCGTCCAACATGTTCATACACAGAGAGCTGTCTACATGTCTGAATAGTCCAACATTTCCATATGCAGAGAGCTAGCTACATTGCAGACAAGTCCAACATGTTCATATAGAGAAACCTACCTACATGGCAGATCAGTCCAACATATCCATGCACAGAGAGCTAGCTCCAAGTCAGATGATACCAATATGTCCATATACACAGAACAAGCAACATGGCAGAGTAGTGCTCCATTTCCACATACAGAGTTCTAGCTCCATGGCAGATGAGCCCAACGTGCCCATATACTGAGTGCTAACTATGTGGCAGTGAAGTCCAACATGCCTATATGCAGAGTACTAGCTACATGGCAGAAGAGTCCAATATGTCCATATATTGATAATTAGCTACATGGCAGATAAGTCCAACATGTGTATTTATAGAGAACTTGCTACAAGGCAGATGAATCCAATATGTTCATGAAGAAAAAGCTGGCTACATGACTGATGAGTAGAACAAATACATATACAGAGATCTAGCTACATGGCAGACAATTCCAACATGTTCATATACAGAGAGATATCTACATGGCAGATGAGTCCAGCATATCCATGCACAGAGACCTCGCTACATGGCAGACGAGTCAAATATGTCCATATACACAGAGCTAGCAACATGGCAGAATAGTGCCACATTGCCATATACAGACTTTTGGCTCAATGGCAGATGATTCCAATGTGTCCATATACAGAGAGTTAGCTACATGGCAGAGAAGTCCAACATGCCCATATACATAGTACTAGATACATGGCAGATGAGTCTAATATGTACATATATTGAGATTTAGCTACATGGCAGATGAGTCCAATATGTGTCTATATAGAGAATGTGCTACAAGACAAATGAATCCAACATTTTCATGCAGAGAGAGCTGGCTACATGGCTGATGAGCCCAACATATCCATATACAGAGATCGAGCTACATTACAGTCAAGTCCAGCATGTTCAAATAGAGAGAGCTACTACATGGCACATCAGTCCAACATATCCATGCACAGAGAGCTAGTTACATGGCAGTCGAGTCCAATATGTGCATATACACATAACTAGCAATATGGCAGAGTAGTTCCACATTTCCACATACAGACTTCTAGCTCCATGGCAGATGAGTTCAACATGACCATATATTGAGAACTAGCTACATGGCAGAGAAGTCCAACATGTCCACATACAGCTTATTCGCTATATGGCAGATGATTCCAACATGACCATACACTGAGGTTTAGCTACACAGCAGATGAGTCCAACATGTTCATACAGAGACAGCTGACTACATGACTGATGAGTCCAACATGTTCATGCAGAAAGAGCTGGTTACATGGCTGATGAGCCCAACATATCCATATACAGAGATCTAGCTACATGGCTGAAAATTCCAACATGTTCATGTAGAGAGAGATATCTATATGGCAGATCAGTCCAACATTTCCAGGCACAGAACTCGCTACATGGCAGACGAGTCCAATATGTCGATATACACAGAGCTAGCAACACAGCATTGTAGTGTCACATTTCCATATACAGAGTTCTGGTTCCATGGCATCTGATTCCAAAGTGCCCATATAATGAGAGCTAACTACATTGTATAGAAGTACTACATATCCATATACAGAGTACTAGCTACATGGCAGATGAGTCCAACATGTCCAGATACTGAAATTTAGCTACATGGCAGATGAGTCCAACTTGTGTATATATAGAGGAATAGCTACAAAGCAGATGAGTCCAACATGTTCATGCAGAGAGAGCTGGCTACATGGCTGATGAGTTCAACATATCCATATACAGAGTTGTAGCTCTATGGTAGACAAATCCAAGATGTTCATACACAGAGAGCTACCTTCATTGCAGATCAGTCCAATATATCCATGCACAGATAGCTATCTACATGGCAGAAGTGTCCAAAATGCCCATATACAGAGAGCTAGCAACTTCGCAGAGTAGTACCACATTTCCATATACAGAGTTCTAGCTCCATGGCACATGAGTCAAACGTGCCCTTGAACTGAGAGCTAGCTAGCTACATGAGAGAGAAGTCCAGCATGTCCATATACAGAGTACTAGCTTCATGACAGATGAGCCCAACACGTCCATATACTGAGATTTAGCTACATGGAAGATAAGTCCAACATGTGTATATTTAGAGGACTGGTTACAAGGTAGATGAGTCCAACTTGTTCATGCAGAGAAAGTATGCTACATGGCTGATGAGTCCAACATATCCATATACAGAGATCTAGCTACATGGCAGATGTATACAACTTGTGTATATATAGAGGACTAGCTGCAAGACAGATGCGTCCAACATGTTCATATACAGAGTACTATCTTCATGACAGATGAGTCCAACACGTCCATATACTGAGATTTAGCTACACGGCAGATGAGTCCAACACGTGTACATATAGAGGAGGAGCTACAAGGCACATGATTCCAACATGTTCATGCAAAGAGAGCTGCCTACATTGCTGATGAGTCTAAGATATCCATAGACAGAGATGTAGCTACATGGCAGACAAGTCCAAGATGTTCATATACAGAAAGCTACCTACATTGCAGATCAGTCTAACATATCCATGCACAGAGAGCTAGCAGCATGACAGACAAGTCCATTATGTCCATATACAGAGAGCTAGCAACAGAGAAGAATAGTGCCACATTTCCATATATAGAGTTCTAGCTCAATGGCAGATGACTCAAACGTGTGCATATACTGAGAACTAGCTACATGGCGGAGTAGTCCAACATGTCCATATACAGTATACTAGCTACATGGCAAATGAGTCCAGCATGTCCATATACTGAGAGTTAGCTAGATGGCAGATGAGTCCAACATGTGTATATATAGAGGACTAGCTGCAAAGCAGATGAGTCCAACATGTTCATACACAGAGAGCTGGATACATGTCTGAGAAGTCCAAAATTTCCATATACAGAGAGCTAGCTAAATGGCAGACAAGTCCAAAATGTTCATATACAGAGAGCTACCTACATGGCAGATCAGTCCAACATATCCATGCACAGAGAGAGAGTTACCTGTATGGCAGATAAGTCCAAAATGTCCAAATACAGAGACTAGCTACATGAAAGAGTAGTGCAACATTTCCATATACAGAATTCTAGCTACATGACAGATGTGTCCAAAGTGTCCATATATTGAGAGCTAGCTACATGGTATAGAAGTCTTACATGTCCATAAACACAGTACTAGCTACATGGCAGATGAGATCAACATGTCCATATACTGAGATTTAGCTACATGGCAGATAAGTCCAGCTTGTGTATATTTAGAGGACTGGCTACAAGTCAGATGAGTCCAACTTGTTCATGCTGAGTGAGCTGGCTACATGGCTGATGAGTCCAACATATCCATATACAGAGATCTACCTCCATGGAAGACAAGTCCAACATTTTCAAATATAAAGAACTACCTACATGTCAAATCAGTCCAACGTATCCATGCACACATAGCTAGCTACATAGCAGACGATTCCTATATCTCCATATTCACAGCGCGAGCAACACGGCAGAGTAGTGACACATTTCCACATACAGAGTTCTAGCTCCATGGCAGTTGAGTACAAGGTGTCCATATACTGAGAGCTAGCTACATGCCAGAGAAGTCCAACATGTCCATATACAGCGTAAAGGCTACATGGCAGATGAGTCCAACACGTCCATATATTGAGATTTAGCTACATGGCAGATGAGTCCAACATGTGTTTATAGAGTTCTAGCTACAAGGCATATGAGTCCAAAAAGTTCATGCAGAGAGAACTGGCAACATGGCTGATGAGTCCAACATATCCATATACAGAGATCTCTCTACATGGCATACAAGTCCAACATGTTCATATATAGAGAGAGATATCTGCATGGCAGATCAGTCCAACATTTCCATGCACAGAGCTCGCTACATGGCAGAAGAGTCCAATATGACCATATACACAGAACTAACAACAAGGCAGAGTAGTGCCACCTTTCCATATACAGAGTTCTAGCACCATGGCAGATGACTCCAAAGTTTTCCTATACAGAGAACTAGCTACATTGCCGAGTAGTCCAACATGTCCATATGTAGGGTACTAGCTACATGGCAGATGAGTCCAACATGTCCATATACTGAGATTTAGCTACATGGCCGATGTGCCCAACATGTGCATATATAGAGAACTTGCTTAAAGGCAGATGTGTCCAACATGTTCATACACAGATAGCTGGCTACATGTATGAGGTGTCCAACATTTTCATATACAGAGCTCTAGCTACATGGCAGACAAGTCCAACATGTTCATATACAGAGAGCTACCTACATGGCAGATTAGTCCAACATATCCATGTACACAGAGCTAGCTACATGGCAGAGTAGTGCATCATTTGCATATACAGAGTTCAAGCTACATGACAGATGAGTCCAAAGTGTCCATATACCGAGAGATAGCTTCATGGAAGATGTGACCAACATGTCAATATACAGTGAGATAGCTTCATGGCAGAGTAGTGCAACATGTCCATATACAGAGTTCTAGCTACATGGCAGATGAGTCCAACTTGTCCATATACAGAGAGTTAGCTACATGGTAAAGTAGTGCAACATTTCCATACACAGTGTTCCAGCTTCATGTCAGATGAGTCCAAAATATGTATATACAGAGGACTAGCTACAAGGCAGATGAGTCCAACATGTTCATACATAGAAAGCTGGCTACATGGCTGATGAATCCAACATGTCCATATACTGAGAGCTGCCTACATGGCAGCCAAGTCCAATATGTTCATATACAGAGAGCTACCTACATGACAGATCAGTCCAACATATCCATGTGCAGAGAGATATCTACATGGCAGACAAGTCCAAAATGTCCATATACAGAGAGCTAGCTACATGGCAGTGAAGTACAACATGTCCCTAAACAGAGTTTTAGTTACATGGCAGATGTGTCCAACGTGTCCGTATAAAGAGAGCTAACTACATGGCAGATGAGTCCAATGTGTCCATATACAAAGAGCTAGCTATATGGCAGAGTACAGGTATATTTCCATATACAGATTTCTAGCTATGTGGCAGATTAGTCCAACATGTGTATATTTAGAGGGCTATCTATAAAGCAGATGAGTCCAACATGTTCATACACAGAGAGCTGACTACATGGATGATGAGTCCAAAATGTCCATATACTGTAAGCTAGCCTCATGGAAGAGTATTCAAACATATCCATATACAGAGTACTAGCTGCATAGCAGATGTGTCAAACATGTCCATATACTAAGAGTTAGCTACATGGCAGATGAATCCAACATGTGTATATTCAGAGGGCTTGCTACAAGGCAGATGAGTCCAAAATGTTCATACACAGAGATTTGGCTACATGGCTGATCAGTCCAACATTCCATATAAAAAGAGCTATCTACATGGCAGACAAGTCCAATATTTTCATATACAGAGAGCTACCTACATGGTAGATCATTCCAACATATCCATTTACAGAGAGCTAGCTACATGGCAGACGTGTCCAAAGTGTCCATATATAGAGAGCTTGCTACATGACAGAGTAGTGCAACATCTCCATATACAAAGATCTAGCTACATGGCAGATGAGTCCAACAAGTCAATATTCAAAGAGCTAACTACATGGCATACAAGTCCAATGTGTTCATATACAGAGAGCTAGCTACATGGCAGATGAGTCCAACACATTCATGCACAGAGAGCTAGCTACATGGCACAGTAGACCTACATGTCCATATACAAAATACTAGCTATATGGCAGATAAGTACAACATGTCCATATACTGAGAGTTAGCTACAAGGTAGATAAATCCAACGTGTCCATATACTGAGAATTAGCTTCATGGCAGTCAAGTCCAATATGTTCATATACAGAAAGCTACCTACATGGCAGATCAGTCCAACATCTCCATGCTCAAAAAGCTAGCTACATGACAGAGGAGTAGAAATTGTCCATATACACAGAACTAGCTACATGGCAGAGAAGTGCAGTATTTCCATATACAGAATTCTAACTACATAGCAGATGAGTACAACATGTCCATATATTGAGAGCTAGCTACATGACAGAGTAGTGCAACATGTCCATATAAAGAGTATTATCTACATTGCAGATGAGTCCTACATGTGTCCATATAGAAGAGTAGCTACAAGGATGATGAGTCCAACATGTTCATACACAGACAGCTGACTATCTACATTGCTGATGAGTCCAACATGTCCATATACTGAAAGATAACTACATGGCAGACAAGTCCAATATGTTCATGTACAGAGAGAAACCAACATGGCAGATCAGCCCAACATATCCATGTACACAGAGCTAACTACATGGCAGAATAGTGCAACATTTCCATATAAAGGGTTCTAGCTATGTGGCAGAAGAGTCCAACATGTGTATATTTAGAGCCCTATCTAGAAGGCAGATGAGTCCAACATGTTCATACACAGAGAGCTGACTACATGGATGATTAGTCCAACATGCCCATACACTGTAAGCTAGCCTCATGGCAGAGTAGTCAAACGTATCCTTATACAGAGTACTAGCTGCATGACAGATGTTTCTAACATGTCCATATACTGAGAGTCAGCTACATGGCAGATGAATCCAACATGTGTATATTCAGAGGGTTAGCTACAAGGCAGATGAGTCCAAATGTTCATACACAGAGAGATGGCTACATGGCTGATGAGTCCAACATGTCCATATACAAAGAGCTATCTACATGGCAGGCAAGTCCAATATTTTCATATACAAAGAGCTACCTACTTGGAAGATCATTCCAACATATCCATTTACAGAGAACTAGATACATGGCAGACGTGTCCAAAATGTCCATATATAGAGAGCTTGTTACATGACAGAGTAGTGCAGCATCTCCTTATACAAAGTTCTAGCTACATGGCAGAGGAGTCCAACAAGTCCATATTCAAAGAGCTAACTACATGGCATATAAGTCCAATATGTTCATATACAGAGAGCTACCTACATGTGTATATTTAGAGGGTTAGCTACAAGGCAGATGAATCCAACATGTCCAAATACTGAGAAATAGCTACATGGCAGACAAGTCCAATATGTTCATATACAGAAAGCTAACTGCATGGCAGATCAGTCCAACATATCCATTCACAAAAAGCTAACTACATGACAGATGAGGGGGAAATGTCCATATACACAGAACAAGCTACATGGCAGAGTAGTGCAACATTTCCATATACAGTATTCTAACTTCATAGCAGATGAGTTCAACATGTCCATATACAGAGTACTATCTACTTGGCCGTTCAGTCCAACGTGTACAGATACTGAAAATTAGCTACATGGCGGATTAGTCCAACATGTATATATATATAGAAGTGTAGCTACAATGACGATGAATCCAACATGTTCATGCACAAACAGCTGGCTACATTGTTGATGAGTCCAACATGTCCATATACTGAGAGCTAGCAACATGGCAGACAAGGCCAGTATGTTCATATAGAAAGAGCTACCTACATGGCAGATCAATCCATGTACACAGAGCTAGCTACATGGCAGAATAGGGCAATATTTCCTTATACACAGTTCTATTTAGATGGAAGATGAGTCCAAAGCATGCACATAATAAGAACTAGTTAAATTGCAGAGTAGTCCAACATGTCCATATACAGAGTACTAGCTATATGGCAGATGAGTCAAACATGTCCATATACGGAGAGTTAGCTACATGTCAAATAAGTCCAATATCTTCATATACAGAAAGCAACCTAAATAGCATATCAGTACAACATATCCTTATACAGAGAGCTAGCTACATGGCAGAGTAGTGCAACATTTCCATATACAGAGTTCTAACTACATGGCAGATGAGTTGAACATGTCCACATACTGATAGCTAGACACTTGGCAACGTATTGCACTGGGCAAATCTACTGCACAGGAACTTTTTTAAGTACTGAAGAACAGAGATGTCGGCTTGAGGACTAAGGTGCACCTGACCCAGGCCAGAATTCTAGCTACATGGCAGATGAATCGAACATGTACATATACTTAGAGCTAGCTACATGGCAGAGTATCCAACATATCTGTATACGGAGTCCTAGGTACATGGGAGATGTGTCGAAAATGTCATTATACTGAGAGTTAGCTATATGGCAGATGAATCCAACATGTATATATTTATAGGGCAAGCTACAATCAGATGAGTCCAAATGTTCATACACAGAGAGTTGACTACATGGCTGATGAGTCCAATCTGCCTATATACAGAGAGCTAGCTACATGGCAGAGTAGTGCAACATTTCGATATACAGAGATTTAGCTACGTGGAAGATGAGTCCAATGTGTCCAAATACTGAGAGCTAG
>NW_006409027.1:575264-578986 GCF_000296735.1 Chrysochloris asiatica | reverse complement strand
CCTCATATGGATGTGAAAACTGAACAGTGAATAAGGAAGATCGTAGAAGAATTGATGCCTTTGAGTTGTGGTGTTGGAGGAGAATAATGAAAGTGCTATGGACTGCCAAAAGAACCAATAGATCTGTTTTAGAAGAGGTGAAGCCAGAGTGCTCCTTGGAGGCCAGGATGGCTAAGCTTCATCTCTCATACTTTGCACATATTTTCTGGAGGAAACAATCGTTGGAGAAGGATGTCATGCTGGGTAAGGTGGAGGGTCAGAGAAAAAGAGGAAGACCTCTAGAAAGATGGATTGGCCAGGTGGCATCATTGATGGATTCAAGTGTGGCAGCGGTAGTGAGGTTGGACCAGGATCAGACATTGTTTCGCTCAGCTGTGCATGGGGTCGCTATGAGTTGGTTACAACTTGATGGCACCTGACAACAACAACAGTTACTTGGCAGAGTAGTCCAACATATCTGTATACGGAGTACTAGCTACATGGCAGATGTGTCAAAAATGTTCTTATACTGAGAGTTAGCTATATAGCAGATGATTCCAACATGTGTATATTTAGAGGACTAGCTACAAGCTGATGAGTCCAACATATTCATACACAGAGAGTAGGCTACATGGCTGATGAGTCCAATATGTCCATATACAGAGCTAGCTACATGGCAGAGTAGTGCAACATTTTGATATACAGAGCTTTAAAGGAGTCCAACTTGTTCATATACTGAGAGCTAGGTACATGGTAGAGTAATCCAACATGTCCATATACTGAGAGTTATCTACATGGCAGATGACTCCAACATGTCCATATACACAGAGCTAAATACATGGCAAACCCGTCCAATATATTCATGTACAGAGAGCTACCTACATGGCAGATCAGTCCAACATATCCATCTATACAGAGGTAGCTACATGGCAGAGTAGTGCAACATTTTCATATACCGAAGCCTATCTTAAAGGCAGAAAAGTCCAACGTGTCCATATACAGAGAGCTAGGTACATGGCAGAGTAGTGCAACATTTCCTTATACAGAGATGTAGCTACATGGCAGATGAGTCCAACATGTCCATATTCTGAGAGCTAGCTACATGGCCGATAAGTCCAACGTGTACATATACTGAGACTTAGCTACATGGTAGATGAGTCCTACATGTGTATTTATAGAAGAATAGATACAACAATGATGAGTCCATCACGTTCATACACAGACAGCTGGCTACATTGCCGATGAGTTCAACTGTCCATATACTAAGAGCTAACTACATGGCAGAAAAGTCCAATATGTTCATGTACAGAGAGCTACCTACATGGCAGATCAGTCCAACATATCCATGTACACAGAGCTAGCTACATGGGAGAGTAGTGAAACATTTACATATGCACAGTTCTAGCTACATGGCAGATGAGTCCAAAGTGTGCGTATACTGAGTATTAACTAAATGGCAGAGTAGTCCAACATGTCCATATACAGAGTACTAACTACATGGCAGTTGAGTCAAACAAGTCCATATATGGAGAGTTAGATACATGTCAAATAATATCTTCATATACAGAGAGCAACCTAAACAGCAGATCACTCCAACATATCCATATACAGAGAGCTAGCTACATGGCAGAGTAGTGCAACATTTCCATATACAGAGTTCTAGCTACATGGAAGATGATTTGAACATGTCCATATACTTAGAGCTAGCTACATGGCAGAGTAGTCTAACATATCCATATACGGAGAGCTAGCTACATGTCAGAGTAGTGCAAGACTTCGATAACCAGAGATTTAGCTATGTGGAAGATGAGTCCAATGTGTCCTTATACTGAGAGCTAACGACATGGCAGAGTAATCCAACATGTCCATATACTGAGAGTTATCTATATGGCTGATGAGTCCAACATGTCCATGTACAGAAAGCTAAATACATGGCAGACCCGTCCAATATATTCATGTACAGAGAGTTACCTACATGGCAGATCAGTCCAACATATCCATGTACACAGAGCTAGCTACATGGCAGAGTGGTGCAACGGTTCCATATACAGAGTTCTGGCTACAAGCTTGATGAGTCCAACATGTCCATATACAGAGAATTAGCTACATGGCAGACAAATCCAATATGTTCATATACAGAAAGCTACCTACATTGCAGATCAGTCCTTGCAAAAAAAGCTAGCTACATGACAGATGAGTAGAAAATGTCCATATACAGAGAACTATCTATATGGCAGTGTAGTGCAACATTTCCATATACAAAATTCTAGCTACATGGCAGATGAGACCAACATACCCATATACTGAGAGCTAGCTACATGACAGATTAAACCAACATGTCCATATACAGAGAACTATCTACATGGCCAATGAGTCCAACGTGTCCATATCCTGAGAGTCAGCTACATCACAGATGAGTCCAACATGTGTATATATAGAAGAGTAGCTACAAGGATGATGAGTTCAACATGTTCATACAGAGGCAGCTGGCTACATGGCTAATGATTCCAACATGTCCATATACTGAGAGCTATCTACATGGCAGACAAGTCCAATATGTTCATATACAGAGAGCTACCAACATGTCATATCAGTACAGCATATCCATGCACAGAGACCTAGCTCCCTGTCACACAAGTCCAAAATGTCCATATGCATGGAACTAGCTGTATAGCAGAGTAGTCAACCATTTCCATATACAGACTCCTAGTTACATTTCAGATGAGGCCAACATGTCCATATACTGAGTGTTAGCTACATGGCAGATGAGTCCAACATGTGTATATATAGAGGAGTAGCTAAGAGGCAGATAAATCCAACATGTTCATACAGAGAGAGCTGGCTTCATGGCTGATGAGTCCCATATGTCCATGTATAGAAAGCTACATACATGACACATCAGTTCAACATATCCAGGCACAGAGAACTAGCTACATGGCAACTGAATCCAAAATGGCCTTATACAGAGAGTTACCTGCATGGGAGAGTAGTCCAAAATGTTCAGATACAGAGGACTAGCTACATGGTAGATGAGTCCAACATGCCCATATGCTGAGAGTTAGCTACAGGGCAGATGAGTCCAACAAGTGTATATATAGAGGACAAGCTACAAGGCAGATGAGTCCAACATATTCATACAGAGACAGCTGGCTACAAGGCTGATGAGCCCAACATGACCATATACTGAGAGCTATCTACCTGGCAGTGAACTCCAATATGGTCATATACAGAGAGCTACCTACATGGCAGATTAGTCCAAAATATCCTTGTACAGAGAGCTAGCTACATGGCAGACGAGTCACAAATGTCCATATCCAGAGAGCTAGCTACCTGGCAGAGCTGTACAGCATTTCCATATGCAGAGAACTAGCTACATGGCAGATGAGTCCAACGTGTCCATATACTTAGAACTAGCTACCTGACACAGTAGTCCAATATGTCCATATACAGAGTACTAGCTACATGGCAGATGAGTCCAACATGGACATAAACTGAGTGTTACCTAGATGGCAGATGAATCCAACATGTGTGTATTTAGAGGACTAGCTACAAGGCAGATGAGTCCATAATGTTCATACATAGAAAGTTGGCTACAAGGCTGATTAGTCCAACATGTCCATATACAAAGAGCTAGCTACATGGCATACAATACCAATATGTTCATATACAGAGAGCTACCTACATGGTAGATCAATCCAACATATCCATTTACAGAGAGCTAGCTACATGGCAGACGAGTCCAA
>NW_006409027.1:557389-571494 GCF_000296735.1 Chrysochloris asiatica | reverse complement strand
GGGCTATCTATAAAGCAGATGAGTCCAACATGTTCATACACAGAGAGCTGACTACGTGGCTGAAGAGTCCAACATGTCCATATATTGTAAGCTAGCCTTATAACAGAATAGTCCAACATATCCATATACAGAGTACTAGCTACATGGCAGATGTTTCTCACATGTTCATATACTGAGAGTTAGCTACATGGCAGATGAGTCCAACATGTGTATATATCTACAATGCAGATGAGTCCAACATGTTTATGCACAGAGAGCTGCCTACATGGCTGATGAGTCTAACATGTTCATATACTGTAAGCTAGTCACATGGCAGAGTAGTCCAACATATCCATATACAGTGGTGGTTACGAATCGGGCTGCGAACCTAAGGTCAGTGATTCGAAACTGCCAGCCGCTCCGCGGGAGAAAGATGAGGCTTTCTACTCCCATAAGGATTTACACCCTCGGAAACCCTGTACAGGATGGCTATGGGTCGGAACCGACTCGAAGGCACTTAACAACAACAATGAAAGCTACATGGCAGATGTGTCTAACATGTCCATATACTGAGAGTTAGCTACATGCCAGATGAATCCAACATGTGTATATTTAGAAGACTAGCTACAAGGCAGATGAGTCCAACATGTTCATACACAGAGTTGGCTACATGGTTGATGAGTCCAACATGTCCATATACAAAGGGCTAGCTACATGGCAGACAATTCCAATATGTTCATATACAGAGAGTTACTTACATGGTAGATCAGTCCAACAAATTCATTTATAGAGAGCTAGCTACATGGCAGACAAGTACAAAATGTTCATATATAGAATGCAAGCTACATGACAGAGTAGTGCAACATTTTCATATACAGAGCTCTAGCTGCATGGCAGATGAGTCCAACGTGTCCATATACAGAGAACTAACTACATGGTAGAGTACAGCAACATTTCCATATACAGAGTTCTAGCTATGAGGCAGATGAGTCCAACATGTGTATATTTAGAGGGCTATCTACAAGACAGATGAGTCCAACATGTTCATACACAGAGAGCTGCATACATAGCTGATGAGTACAAAATGTCCATATACTGTAAGCTAGTCACATGGCAGAGTAGTCCAACATATCCATATACAGTGTACTAGCTACATGTAGGATGTGTCTAACATGTCCATATACTGAGATTTAGGTACATGGCAGATGAATTCAACATGTGTATATTTAGAGTGCTAGCTACAAGGCAGATGAGTCCAACATGTTCATACACAGAGAGTTGGCTACATGGCTTATGAGTCCAACATGTCCATATACAAAGAGCTAGCTACATGGCAGACAATTCCAATATGCTTATATACAGAGAGTTACCTACATGGTAGATCATTCCAACATATCCATTTACAGAGAGCTGGCTACATGGCAGACAAGTCCAAAATGTCCATATATAGAACGCAAGCTACATGACAGAGTAGTGCAACATTTCCATATACAGTGATGAAGCTACATGGCAGATGAGTCCAACATGTCCATATTCAAAGAGCAAAATACATGGCACACAAGTCCAATATGTTCATATACAGAGAGCTACTTACATTGCAGGTCACTCCAATATTGTCATGCAGAGAGAGCTAGCTACATGGCAGAGTAGTCCTACATGTCCATATACAGAGTACTAGGTACATGGCAGATGAGTCCAACATGTGTATATTTAGAGGAGTAACTACAATTTAGATGAATCCAAAGTGTTCATACACAGACAGCTGCCTTCATTGCTGATGAGTCGAACATGTCCATATACTGAGAGCTAACTACATGGCGGAGAAGTTCAATATGTGCATGTACAGAGAGCTACCTACATGGCAGATAAGTCCAACATATCTCTATATGGAGTACTAGTTACATGGAAGATGTGTCTAAAATGTCCATAATCTGAGAATTAGCTATATGGCAGATTAATCCAACACGTGTATATTTAGAGGGCTAGCTATGAGGCAGATGAGTCCAACATGTTCATACACAGAGAGTTGGATACTTGGCTGATGAGTCCAACATGTCCATATACAAAGAGTTAGCTACATGGCAGAGTACTGCAACATTTTGATATACAGAGTTTTAGCTACATGGAAGATGAGTCCAACATGTCCATATACTGCGAGTTATCTACATAGCAGATGAGTCCAACATGTCCATATACAGAGAGCTAAATAAATGGCAGACCAGTCCAATTTATTCATGTACAGAGAGCTACCTACATGGCACATCAGACCAATATATCCATGTACACAGAATTCTATCTACATGGCAAATGAGTCCAACGTTTTCTTATACAGAGAGCTAGCTACATGGCTGAGTAGTGCAACATTTCCATATACCGAGGTCTAGTTACATGGACGATAAGTCCAACATGTCCATATACTGCGAGCTAGCTACATGGCAGAGTAGTCCAACATGTCCGTATACAGAGTACTAGCTTCATGGCAGATGAGTGAAACTGGTCCATATACTGAGAGTCAGGTACGTGTCAGGTGATTCCAACATGTGTATATTTAGAGGGCTAGCTACATGGCAGAGAAATCCAATATATTCATAAACAGAGAGTTACCTACATAGCAGATCAGTCCAACATATACATATACAGAGAGCTAGCTACATGGCAGACGATTCCAAAATGTACTTATACAGAGAGATAGCTACATGGCAGTGTTGTGAAACATTTCCATACGCAGAGTTCTGGCCACATGGCTGATGAGTCCAACTTGTCCATTTAGAGAGAGCTAGCTACATGGTAGAGTACTGCAACATGCCCAAATATAGATTTCTAGCTACATGGCAGATGACTTCATTGTATCCATGTATTGAGAGCAAGTTACATGGCAGTGTAGTCCAACATGTCTATATACAGTGTACTAGCTACATGGCAGATGAGTCCAACATCTGTATATATAGAGGACTACCTGCAAGGCAGATGAGTCCCACATATTCATACATAGAGAGCTGACTACCTGGCTGATAGGTCCAACATGTCCATATACTGAGTGCTAGCTACATGGCAGACAGTCCAATATATTCATATACAGAAATCTACCTACACGGCTGATCAGTCCAAATTATCCATGTACAGAGAGCTAGTTACATGGCAGAGGTGTATAAAAACGTCCATATACAGAGAGTTAGCTTCATGGCAGAGTAGTGCAACATGTCCATAAGCAGAGTTCTAGCTACATGGCAGATTAGTCCAAAAAGTGTATATTTTTACGGCTAGCTACAAGGCAGATGAGTCCAATATGTTCATATCCAGAGAGCTGGCTACATAACAGAGGAGTCAACATGTCGATATACTGCGAGTTAGCTACCTGGCAGATGAGTCCAATATGTGTATATTTAGAGGGCTATATAAATGGCAGAGTAGTGCAACATTTCCATATACCGAGTTCTAACTACATGGCATATATGTCCAACATGACCATATACAGAGAGCTAACTACATGGCAGAATAGTGCAATATTTCCATATACAGAGTTCTAATTACATGGCAGGTGATACCAACGTGTCCATATACAGAGAGTTCGCTACATGGCAGAGTACTGCAACATGTCCATATACAGAGTACGAGCAACATGGCAGATGAGTCCAATGTATCCATACATTGACAGCTACCTCCATGGCAGATGAGTCCATCATATGTATATATAGAGGACGACCTACAAGGCAGATGAGTCTAACATGTTCATTCATAGAAAGCTGCCTACATGCTGATGAGTCCAATATATTCATATATAGAGAGCTACATACATGGAAGATCAATCCAAAATACCCATGCACAGAGAGCTACCTACATGGCAGACGAGTTCAAACTGTCCATATACAGAGAGATAGCTTCGTGGCAGAGTAGTGCAACATTTCCATATACAGAGTTCAAGCTTTATGGCAGATGAGTCTAACGTGTCCATATACAGAGAGTTAACAACATGGCAGTGTAGTGCAACATTTCCATATACAGAGTACTAGATACATGGCAGATGATTCCAACATTTTTATATACAGAGAGCTAGATACATGACAGAGTAGTGCAACATTTCTATATACATAGATCTAGCTACATGGCTGATGTGTCCATATTCTGAGAGCTAGCTACAATGCAGAGTAGTCAAACATGTCCATATACAGAGTTCAAGCTACAGGGCAGATGAGTCCAACATGTCCATGTACTGAGAGTTAGTTACATGGCAGATGAGTCCAAAATGTGGATATTTAGAGGGTGTGCTATAAGGTAGATGAGTCCAACATGTTCATACACAGAGAGCTGGCTATATGGCTGATGAGTCCAACATGTCCATATACGAGCACTTGCTACATGGTAGACAATTACAGTATGTTTGTATACATAGAGCTACCTACATGGAAGATTAGCTCAACAGAGATGAGTCCAAAATGTCCATATAAACAGAGCTACCTATATGGCAGAGTAGTGCATCATTACCATATACAGAGTTATAGCTATATGTCAGAAGAGTCCAACAAGTCCATATACAGAGAGCTAGCTACATGGTAGAGTAGTGCAACATTTCCAAATACACAGTTCTAGGTACATGGCAGATGAGTCCAACATGTCAATATAGAGAGAGCTAGCTACAAGGCAGAATAATGCAACATTTCCATGTACAGAGTTTTAGATACACGGCAGATGAGTCCAACTTGTCCATATACTGAGAGCTAGCTACATGGCTGATGTGTCCAACGTGTCCATATACTCAGATCTAGCTACATGGCAGAGTAGTCCAACATGTCCATATACAAAGTACTACGTACATAGCAAATTATTCTAACATGTCCATATACTGAGAGTTACCTATATGGCAGATGAGTCCAACATGTGTATATTTATAGGGAAAAAAACAAGGCAGATGAGTACAACATGTTCATACAGAGAGAGCTGGCTACATGGCTGATGAATCCAACATGTCCATATAAAGAGAGCTAGCTACATGGCAGACCAGTCTAATATGTTCATATACAGAGAGCTACCTACATGGCAAATCAGTCCAACATATCCATGTACAGAGAGCTGGCTACGTGGCCGCTGAGTCCAAAATGTCCATATACAGAGAGCTAGCTACTTGGCAAAATAGTGTAATATTTCCATATACAGAGAATTAGATACAGGGAAGATGAGTCCAAAGTGTCCATATACTGAGAGCCAGCTATACGGCATAGTCGTCCAACACGTCTATATACAGAGTACTAGCTACATGGCAGATGAGATGAATATGTCCATATATTCAGAGTTAATTACATGCCAGATGAGACCAACATGTGCACATTTATGGGACAAGCTACCAGGCATACAAGTCCAATATGTCCGTATACAGAGATCAAAATACAGGGCAGATGAGTCCAACGTGTTCATGTACTGAGAGCCAGCTTCATGGCAGAGTAGTCCAACATGTCCATATACAGAGTACTAGCTGCATGACAGATGAGACCAGCATGTCCATATATTGAGAGTTAATTACATTGCAGATGAGACCAACAAGTGCACATTTATGGGGCAAGTTACGAGTCCAAAATGTCCATATACGGAGAGAGCTAGCTACATGGCAGATTAGTGTAACATTTCCATATACAGACAATTAGCTACAGGGCAGATGAGTCCAACATGTCCATATATTGAGAGCCAGCTATATGGCAGAGTCGTCCAAAACGTCCATATACAGAGTACTAGCTACATGGCAGATGAGATGAATATGTCCATATATTGAGAGTTAATTACATGGCAGATGAGACCAACATGTGCACATTTATGGGACAAACTACCAGGCATACGAGTCCAAAATGTCCATATACAGAGAGCTAGCTACATGGCAGGGTAGTATAACATTTCCATATACAGAAATCTAGCTACATGGCAGATGTGTCCAATGTGTCCAGATACAGAGTACTAGCTACATGGTAGATGAGTCCAACATGTACATATATGGAGAGTTAAGTACATGGCTTATGAGTTCAACATGTATATAGATAGAGGACTAGCTACAAGGTAGATGAATCCAACATGTTCATACTGAGAGAGCTGGCTACACGGATGATGAGTCCAACATGAGTATGTACAGAGGACTAGCTACAAGGCAGATGAGTCCAACATGATCATACGGAGAGAGCTGGCTACCTGGCTGATGAGTCTCACATGTACATATACAGAGAGCTAGCCACATGTCAGACAAGTCCAATATGTTCATATACTTAGGGCTACTTACATGGCAGTTCAGTCCAAAATATAAATGCACAGAGAGCTTGCTACATGTCAGATGAGTGCAATATGTCCATATACTGAGAGTTAGCTACATGGTAGATGAGTCCAACACGTGTATATGTAGAAAACTAGCTACAATTCAGATGAGTTCAACATGTTCATACAAAGAGAGATGGCTACCTGGATGATGAGTCCAACATGTCCATATACAGAGAGCTAGCTACATGGCAGACAAGTTCAAAATGTTCATATACAGAGAGCTACCTACATGGCAGATAATTCCAACATATTCATGAACAGAGAGCTAGCTACATGTCAGACAAGTCCAAAATGTCCATATACAGAGATCTAGCTACATGGCAGATAGTACAACATTTCCATATACAGAGCTCTAGCTACATGGCAGAAGATTCCAGCGTGTCCATATACTGAGAGCTAGCTACATGGCAGAGTAGCTCAACATGTCCATATAAAGAGTACTAGCTACATGGCAGATGAATCCAATGTGTCCATGTACTGAGTGTTAGCTAAAAGACAGATGAGTCCAACTTGTGCATATATAGGGGACAAGCTAAAATGCAGATGAGTCCAACATGTTCATACAGAGAAAGCTGGATACATGGCTGGTGAGTCCAACATGTCCATATACAGAGAGGTAGCTACTTGGCAGACAAGTCCAATATGTTCATATACAGAGAGCTACCTACATCGCAGATCAGTCCAATATATGCATGCACAGAGAGCTAGCTACATGTCAGATGAGTCCAAAATGTCCATATACAGAGAGCTAGCTACATGGCAGAGTAGTGCAACATTTCAATATACAGAGATCGATCTACATGGCAGATGAGTCCAATGTGTCCATATACTGTGAGTTTGCTACATGACAGATGAGTCCAACATATGTATATCTAGAGGTCTACCTACAAGGCAGATGAGCCTTACATGTTCATACACAGAGAGCTGGCTACATGGCTGTTGAGTCCAACATGTCCATATACTGAGAGCTACCTATATGGCAGAAAAGTCCAATATGATCATATACAGAGAGCTACCTATGGCAAATCAGTCCAATATATCCATGAACAGAGCACTAGCTACATGGCATAAGAGTCCAAATGTCCATATACAGAGAGCTAGCAACATGGCCGAGTAGTGAAACATTGCCATATGCAGAGTTCTAGCTACATGGCAGACGAGACCAACATGTCCATATACTTATAGCTAGGTACTTGGCAGAGTAGTGCAACATGCCCATATACAGATTACAAGTTACATGGCAGATGATTCCAACCTGTCCACATACAGAGAGTTAGCTACATGGCAGAGGAGTCCAACATGTGTACATTTAGAGGGCAAGTTACAAGGCAGATAAGTCAAACATGTTTATTCAGAGAGAGCTGGCTACACAGCTGATGAGTCCAACATGTGTACATGTAGAAGAATAGAAACAAGGCAGATGAGTTCAATATGTTCATATGGGGAGAGCTGACTACATGTCTGATGACTCCCACATGTCCATATAAAGAGAGCTAGCTATATGCTAGTCAAGTCTAATATGTTCAAATACAGAGAGCTACTTCAAATGCAGATCAGTCCAACATATCTGTACAGAGAGAGCCAGCTACATGGTAGAGTAGTCCACCATGTCCATATTCAGAGTACCAGCTACATGGCAGATGAGATAATGTGTCCATATACTGAGAGATAGCTACATGGCAGAAGAGTCCAACATGTGTATATATAGAAGTCTAGATACAAGGCACATGATTTCAATATGTTCATACAGAGAGAGCTGGCTTCATGGTTTATGAGTCCCTTATGTCCATATACAGATAGCAATCTAAATGGCAGACAACTCCAATATGTTCATATACATAGAGCTACCTACATGGCAGATCAGTGCAACATATCCATGCACAGAGAGCTAGATACATGGCAGACAAGTCCAAAATGTCCACACACAGAAAGCTAGATACATGGCATACACAGAAAGCTAGCAACATTTCCATATTCAGAGTTCTAGCTGCATGACATATGAGTCCAACATGTCCATATAATAAGAGCTAGCTAAATGGCAGAGTACTCCAATGTGCACATATACAGTGTACTAGCTACATGGCAGATGAGTCCAACATGTCCATATAATAAGAGCTAGCTAAATGGCAGAGTACTCCAATGTGCACATATACAGTGTACTAGCTACATGGCAGATGAGTCCAACATGTCCATATAATAAGAGCTAGCTAAATGGCAGAGTACTCCAATGTGCACATATACAGTGTACTAGCTACATGGCAGATGAGTCCAACATGTCCATATACTGAGAGTTAGCTACATGGAAGATGAGTCCAACATGTGTATATTTAGTGGACTACCTACAAGGCATATTAGCCCAACATGTTCACACAGAGAGCTGGCTCCATGTCTGATGAGACCAACTTGTTCACATACTGAGAGCCAACTACATGGCAGTGTAGAAAAATATGTTCATATACAGAGAGCTAGCTTCATGGCAGAGGAGTCCAACATGTCCATATAAAGCGTACACGCTACATGACAGATGAGTCCAACATGTCCATATACTGAGATTTAGCTACAAGACAGATGAGTCCATCTTGTGCATATGTAGGGGACAAGCTACAAGGCAGATTAGTGCAACATGCTCATACAGAGAAAGATGCCTACATGGCTGTTGAGTCCAACATGTCCATATACAGAGAGCTAGCTACATGGCAGACATGTCCAATATGTTCCTATACAGACAACTACCTACATGGCAGATCAGTCCAACATGTGTATATTTAGAGTGCTACATTTCCATATACAGAGTTCTAGCTACATGGCAGATAAATCCGATGTGTACATAGAGAGAGAGCTAGCTACATGGCAGAGTAGTGTAACCTTTCCATATACAGAGTTTTAGCTACATGGCAGATGAGTCCAAAGTGTCCATATATTGAGAGCTAGCTACATGCAGAGTAGTTCAATATGTCCATATACAGAGCACTAGCTACATGGCAGATGAGTCCAACATGTGTATATATAGAAGACTAGCTAAAAGGCAGAAGAGTCCAACATGTTCATACACAGAGAGCCATCTACAAGGCTGATGAGGCCAACTTGTACATATATTGAGAGCTAGCTACATGTCAGAAAAGCCCAATATTTTCATATACAGAGAGCTACCTACATGGCAGATCACTCAAACATATCCATGCACAGAGAGTTAGCTACAATGCAAACGAGTCCAAAATGTCCATATACAGATAGCTAGCTATATGGCAGAGTAGTACAACATTTCCATATACAGAGTTATAGCTACATAGCAGATGAGTCCAATATGTCCATATAGTGAGAGGTAGCTACAAGGCTGATGAGTCCAACATGTGTATATGTAGAGGGCTAGCTACAAGATAGACAAGTCCAACATGTCCATATATTGAGAGCTAACTACATGGCATACTATTCCAACATGTCCATATGCAGAGTTCTAGGACATGACAGATTAGATGAACAAATCCATATCCTGAGAGTTGGCTATATGCAAGATTAGTCCAACATGTGTATATTTAGAGAGTTACCTACTGGGAAGAATGAGTCCAACAGTTTCATACACAGAGAGCTGACAACATGGCTGATGAGTTCAACATATCCTCAGAGCTAGCTAAATCGCAGATAAGTTCAATATGTTCATATACAGATATGTAATTACATGGGAGATCTTTCCAATATATCCATGTATAGAGAGCTAGCCATATGGAAGACGAGTCCAAAATGTCCATATAAAGAGAGCTAGCTATATGGTAGAATAGTGTAACATTTCCATATATAGAGTTCTAGCTATATGGCAGATGAGTCCAACATGTCCATATATTGAGAGCTAGCTATACGGCACAGTAGTCCAACATGTCCATATACAGAGTACTAGCTACATGGCATATGAGAGCAACATGTCCATATACTGAGAGTTAGCTACATGGCAGATGATTTCAATATGTCTATACACAGAGAGCTAGCTACATGACAGACAAGTCCAAAATGATCACGCACAGAGAGCTGGCTACATGGCTGAGGAGTCCAACATATCCATATACAGAGAGATAGCTACATGTTAGACAAGTCCAATTTGGTCAAATACAGAGAGATACTTACATGGTAGATCATTCCAACATGTCACTGCACAGAGAGCTAGCTACATGCAGACTAGTCCAAAATATCCATATACAAAGAGACAGCTACATGGCAGAGTATTGCAACCTTTCCGTATACAGAGTTCTAGCTACATGGAAGATGAGTCCAAAGTGTACATATACTGAGAGCTAGCTACATAACAGACTATACCAACATATGTATATACAGAGTACTAGGTACATGGCAGATCAGTTCAATAAGACCATATACTGAGAGTTAGCTACATGACAGATGATTCCAACATGTGTATATTTAGAGGGCTAGCTACAAGGCAGATGAATCCTACATGTTCATATACTGAATTAGCTACATGGCAGATGAGTCCAACATGTGTATATTTAGAGGACTAGCTACAAAGCACATGATTCTAACAGGTTCATACATAGACAGCTGGCTACATGGCAGGTGAGTGCAACATGTTCATATCCTCAGAGCTAGCTACATGGCACAGAAGTGCAATATGTTCATATACAGATAGTTACCTACATGACAGGTCAATCTAACATAATCATGTATGGATAGCTAGCCACATGGCAGATGAGTCCAAAATGTCCTTATAGAGAGAGCTAGCTACATGGTAGTGTAGTACAACATTTCCATATACAGAGTTCTAGCTACATGGCAGAAGAGTCCAACGTGTCCATATACTGAGAGCTACCTACATGGCAGAATAGTCCAACATGTCCATATACAGAGTTCTAACTACATTGCAGATGAGACCATCATGTCAATATACTGAGAGTTAGCTATTTGTCAGATGAGTACAACATGTGTATATATAGAGGACGAGCTAAAAGGGAGAAAAATCCAATATGTTCATTTAGAGAGAGCTACATACATGGCAGATTATTCCAAAATATCCATATGCAGAAAGCTAACTACATGGCAGAGTAGTGCAACATTTTCCTAGTCAGAGATCTAGCTACATGGCAGATGTGTCCAACATGTCCATATACAGAGAGCTAGCTTAAAGACAGAAGAGTCCAAGATGTTCAAACACAGAGAACTGGCTGTATGGCTGATGACTCCAACATGTCCATATACAGAGATCTAGCTACATGGCAGACAAGTCCAATATGTTCATATACAGAGACCTAACTACATGGCAGATCAGTCCAACTTATCCATGCACAGAGAGCTGGCTACATGACAGACAAGTCCTAAATGTCCATATACAGAGTGTTACCTACATGGCAGAGAAGTGCAATATTTCCATATAAACAGAGTTCAAGCTACATGGTAAATAATTCCAACGTGTCCATATACTGAGAGTTAGGTACATGGCAGATGAACCTAACATGTATATATTTAGAGGGCTAGCTACAAGGCTAACGAGTCCAACATGTTCATACAGAGAGAGCTGGCTTCATGGCAGATGAGCCAAAATGTCCATATACAGAGAGCTAGGTACATGGCAGACAAGATAAATATGTGCATATACAGACAGATACCTACATGTCAGATCAGTACAACATATCCATGTATAGAGAGTTAGCCACATGTTAGACGAGTCCAAAATATCCATATACAGAGAGCTACCTACATGGCAGAGTAGTGCAACATTTCCTTATACAGAGATCTAGCTACTTGGTAGATGTTTCCAAGGTGTCCATATAATGAGAGGTAGCTACATGGCAGACTACTCCAACATGTCCATATACAGAGTAGTAGCTACATGGCAGATGAGTTCCACATGTCCATATACTGAGAGATAGGTACATGGCAGATGAGTCCAACATGTGTATATATAGAGGACTACCTACAAGGCAGATGTGTCCAACATGTTCATACAGTGAGAGATGGCTACATGGGTGATGAGTCCAACATGTTAATATACAGAAAGCTAGCTACATGGCAGACAAGTCCAAAATGTCCCTCTAAAGTGAGCTAGATACATAGCAAAGCAGTGCAACATTTCCATATACAGAGTTCTAGGTACATGGCAGATTAGTCCAACATGCAAATATTCTGAGAGATAACTACATGTATGAGTAGTCCAACATGCCCATATTCAGAGTACTAGCTACATGGTAGATGAGTCCAATATGTCCATATATTGAGCGTTAGCTACATGGCAGATGAATCCAACATGCGTATATATAGAGGGCAAGCTACAAGGCAGATGATTCAAAGATGTTCGTAGAAAGAGAGCTGGCTACATGGTTGATGTGTCCAACATGTCCATATACTGAGAGTTAGCTACATGGAAGATGAGTCCAACATGCGTATATATAGCGGGCTACCAACAAGGCAGATTACTCCAACATGTTCATACAGGGAGAAGTGCCTACATGGCTTATGAGTCCATCATATCCATGTACTGAGAGCTTGGCACTTGACAGAAAAGTGCAATATGTTCATGTACAGAGAGCTACATACATGGCAGATCAGTCCAACCTATCCATGCACAGAAAGCTAGCTACATGGCAGGCGAGTCCAACATGTCCATATACAGAGAGCTAGCAACATGGCAGATGAGTCCAAAATATCCATATGCAGAGCTAGCTACATGGCAGAGTAGTGCAACATTTCCATATACAGAGACCTAGCTACATGGCAGATGAGTCCAACATGTTCATACACTGAGAGCAGGCCACATGGCATACTGGTCCAATATGTTCACATACAGAGAGCTATCTACATGGCAGATCAGTCCAACCTATCCATACAAGAGAGCTAGCTACATTTCAGACGAGTCCAAATTGTCCATATACAGACACACAGCTACATGGCAGAGTAGTGCAACATTTCCATATATAGAGTTCAAACTCTATGGCAGAGTAGTCCAACATGTCCATATACTGAGAGCTAGTTACATGGCAGAGTAGTCCAACATGTCCATATACAGAGTACTAGGTACATGGCAGATGAGTTCAACATATACATATACAGAGAGCTAGCTACATGGCAGGCAAGTCCAATATGTTCATACACAGAGAGCTGGCTACATGGCTGATGAGTCCAAAATATCCATATACAGAGAGCTAGCTACATGTCAGACAAGCACAACATGTTCATATACAGAGAGATACCTACATGGCCGATCCATTGAACATATCAATGCACAGAGAGATACCTACATGCAGACGAGTCCAAAATGTCCATATACAGAGTGATAGCTACATGGCAGAGTAGTCCAACATTTCCATATACAGAGACCTAGCTACATGGCAAATGACTTCAATGAGTCCATATACTGACAGCTAGCTACATGGCAGAATAGTCCAACTTATGTATACACAAAGTACTAGGTACCTGGCAGATGAGTCCAACATGACCATGGAATGAGAGTTAGCTACATGACAGATGAGTCCAACATGTGTATATTTAGAGGGCTAGCAACAAGGCAGATGATCCCATCCTGTTCATACACAGAGAGCTGTCTACATGGCAGATGAGTCAAACATGTTCATATACTGAGAACTAGCTATGTGGCAGATGAGTCCAACATGTGTATATTTAGAGGGCTAGCTACAAGTCAGATGAGTCCAACAGGTTCATACATAGAAAGCTGGATACATGGCTGGTGAGTGCAACATGCTCATATCCTCAGAGCTAGCTACATGGAACACAAGTCCAATATGTTCATATACAGATAGCTACCTACATGGAAGATCAATCTAACATATCCATGTATGGAGAGCTAGCCACATGGCAGACGAGTACAAAATGTCCTTATA
>NW_006409027.1:550227-556844 GCF_000296735.1 Chrysochloris asiatica | reverse complement strand
GTGTCCATATACTGAGAGTTAGCCACTTGGCAGATGAACCCAACATGTGTATATTTAGAGGGCTACCTACAAGTTAGATGAGTCCAAGATGTTCATACATAGAGAGCTAGCTATATGTCTGATGAATCCAACATGTCCATATACACAGAGCTAGCTACATGGCAGACAAGTGCAATATTTTCATATAGAGAGCGCTAACTACATGGCAGATTAGTCAAAAATATCCATATGCAGAAAACTAGCTACATGAAAGTGTAGTGCAACATTTCCATATTCAGATACCTAGCTACATGGTAGATGAGTCCAACATGTCCATATACAGATAGCAGGCTACAAGGCAGAAGAGTCCAATGTGTTCATACACAGAGAGCTGGTTGTATGGCTGATTACTCCTACATGTCCATAAACAGAGAGCTAGCTACATGTCACACAAGTCAAATATGTTCATATACAGAGAGCTTACTACATGGCAGATCAGTCCAACATATCCATGTACAGAGAATTGGCTACATGACAGACGAGTCCAAAATGACCATATACAGAGTGTTAGCTAAGTCGCAGAGTAGTGTATCATTTCCATATACAGAGTTCAAGCTACATGGCAGAAGATTCCAATGTGTCCATATACTGAGAGTTAGCTACATGGCAGAAGAATCCAACATGGGTATATTTAGAGGGCTACCTACAATGTAGACAAGTTCAACATGTTCATACAGAGAGTGCTGGCTACATGGCTGATGAGCCAATATGTCCATATACTGAGAGCTAGCTACATGGCAGACAAGTCAAATATGTTCATATACAGATAGATACCTACATGTCAGATCAGATCAACATATCCATGTATAGAGAGATAGCCACATGTTAGACCAGTCCAAAATGTCCATATACAGAGAGCTAGATACATGGAAGAGTAGAGCAACATTTCCTTATACAGAGTTCTAGCTACTTGTCAGATGTGTCCAACTTGTTCATATAATGAGAGGTAGTTACATGGCATAGAAGTCCAACATGTCCATATACAGAGTACTAGCTACATGGCATATGAGTCCAACATGTCCATATATTGTGATTTAGCTACATGGCAGATGAGTCCGACATGTGTTCATACAGAGGAATAGCTACAAGGCAGATGAGTCCAACATATTCATGCAGAGAGTGCTGGCTGCATGTCTGATGAGTTCATCATATCTGTATACAGAGATTTATCTACATGGCACACGAGTCCAACATGTTCATATACAGCGAGCTACCTGCATGGCAGATCAGTCCAACATATCCATACACAGAAAGCTAGCTAAAAGGCAGACGAGTCCAATATGTCCATATACACAGATATAGCAACAGTTCTGAGTAGTGCCACATTTCCGTATACAGAGATCTAGCTCCATGGCAGATGAGTCCATTGTATCCATATACTGAGAGCTAGCTACATGGCAGAGAAGTCCAACATGTCCATATCCATTTTATCAGCTACATGGCAGATGAGTCCAGCATGTCCATATACTGAGATTTAGATACATAGCAGATGAGTCCAACATGTGTATATATAGAGGACTAGCTACATGGCAGATGAGTCCAACATATTCATGCAGAGAGAGCTGGCTACATGGCTGATGAGTCCAACATATCCATACACAGAGATCTACCAACCTTGCAGAGAAGTCCAATATATTCATATACAGAGAGCTACCTACATGGCAGATCAGTACAACATATCCTTGCAAATAGAGCTAGCTACATGGCAGATGAGTCCAAAATTGCCATATACAGAGTACTAGCTACATGGCAGAGTCGTGCTTCCTTTCCATATACAGAGTTCTACCTACATGGCAAGTGAGTCCAACGTGTCCATATACTAAGAGTTAGCTACATGGCAGATGTGTTCAAATGTTTTTATTTAGAGGGCTAGCTACAAGGCAGATGAGTCCAACATGTTCATACACAGAGATCTAGCTACATGGCTGATAAATTCAACATGTCTATATACTGAGAGTTAGCTACATGGCAGGCGAGTCCAACATGATCATATATAGAGAGTTACCTACATTGCAGATAAGTCCAACATATCCATGCACAGAGAGTAAGCTACAAGGCACACAAGTCCAATATGTACATATACACAGAGCTAGCAACACGGCAGAGTAGTGCCACATTTCCATATACCAAGCTCTAGCTCCATGGCAGATGAGTCTAACATGTCCATATATAGAGAGCTAGCTACTTGGAAGGGAAGTCCAACATGTCCATATACAGAGTACTAGTTACTTGGCAGATGAGTCCAACATGCCCATATGGCAGACGAGTCCAAAATGTCCATATACATAGTGTTAACTACATTGGCAGAGTAGTGCATTGTTTCCATATACAGAATTCTTGCTACTTGGTAGGTGAGTACAATGTGTCCAAATATTGAGAGTTAGCTACATGGCAGATGTGTTCAAATGTTTATATTTAGAGGGCTAGCTACAAGGTAGGTGTGTCCAACATGTTCATACACAGAGAGCTAGCTACATGGCTGATGAATTCAACATGTCCACATAGTGAGAGCTAGCTAAATGACAGAGAAGTTCAAATGTGCATATACAGATAGCTACCAACATGGCACATCAGTCCAAAATATCCATGCACAGAGAGCTAGCTACAAGGCTCATGAGTCCAATTTGTATATATACACAGAGTTAGCAACACGGCAGAGTAGTACCACATTTCCATATACCAAAATCTAGCTCCTTGGCAGATGAGTCCCACGTGTCCATATACTGAGAGCTAACTACATATCAGAAAAGTCCATCATGTCCTTATACAGAATACTAGATCCATAGCAGATGAGTCCAACATGTCCATATACTGAGATTTAGCTACATGGCAGATGAGTACAACATGTGATTATATAGAGGATTAGCTACAAGGCAGATGAGTCCAACATGTTCATGCAGAGAGAGCTGTCTACATGGATGATGAGTCCAACATATCCATACACAGAGATCTAACTATATGGCAGACGAATCCAATATGTTCATATACAGAGAGCTACCTACATAACTCCAACATATTCTTGAACAGTTAACTACATGGAAGAGGAGTGCAAAATGTCCATATAAAGCATGCTAACTAAATGGCAGAGGAGTGCATCATTTCCATATATAGAGTTCTAGCGTTGTGGCAGATGCGTCCAACATGTCCATATATTGAGCGTTAGCTACATGACAGATGTGTCCAAATGTTTATATTTAGAGGGCTAGCTACAAGGCAGATGAGTCCAACATGTTCATACACAGAGAGCTAGCTACATGGCTGATGAATTCAACATGTCCATATACGGAGAGCTAGCTACATGATAGAGAAGTACAAATGTTCATATACAGAGACCTACCTACATGGCAGATCAATCCAACATATCCATGCACAGAGAGTTAGTTACATGTCAGACGAGTCCAAAATGTCCATATTCAGAGAGGTAGTAACATGGCAGAATAGTGCACCATTTCCGTATAGAGAGTACTAGCTACATGGCAGATGAGTCCAACGTGTCCACATACTGAGAGCTAGCTACATGCCAGAGAACTCCAACATGTCCATATACAGAGTACTATCCACATGGCAGATTAGTCCAACATGTCCATATATTGAAAGTTTGGTACATGGCAGATGATTCCAACATGTGTATATATAGAGGACTAGATACAAGGCAGATGAGTCCAACATGTTCATGAAGAGAGAACTAGTTACATGGCTGATGAGTCCAACATATCCATATACAGAGATCTATATTCATGGCACACAAGTCCAACATGTTCATACACAGAAAGCTACCTACATTGCAGATCAGTTCAACATATCCATGCACTGAGAGCTAGCTACATGGCAGACGAGTCCAATCTGTCCATATACACAGAGCTAGAATTATGACAGAGTAGTGCCACATTTCCATATACTGAGTTCTAGCTCCATGGCTGAAGAGTCCAACTTGTCCATATACTGAGAGCTAGCTACATGGGGAAGAAGTCCAACATGTCTATGTACAGAGTACTAGCCAAATGACAGATGATTCCAACATGTCCATATATTTTTATTTAGCTACATGATAGATGAGTCCAACATGTGTATATATAGATGGCTAACTACAAGGCAGATGAGCCCAACATGTTCATGCAGAGAGTTCTGCCTACAAGGCTGATGAGTCGAACATATCCATATACAGAGGTCTAGCTACATGGCAGACAAGTCTAACATCTTCATATACAAAGAGCTACCTCTAAGGCAGGTCAGTCCAATATATCCATGCACAGAGAGCTCGGTATACGGGAGACGCATCCAATGTGTCCAATTACACAGAGCTAGCAACCCGGCAGAGTAGAGGCCCATTTCCATATACAGAGTTCTACCTCCATAGCAGATGAGTCCAACGTGTCCATATACTGAGAGCTAGCTACATGGCAGAGAAATCCAACATATCCATATCCAGAGTACTAGCTACATGGCAGATGAATCCTACATGTCCATATACTGAGATTTAGCTACATGGCATATCAGTCCAACATGTATTTATATAGGGGAGGAGCTACAAGGCAGATGAATACAACATATTCATGCAGAGAGAGCTGGCTACATGGATGATGAGTGCAACATATCCATATACACAGATCTATCGACATGGCACACAAGTGCAACTGGTTCATATACAAAGAGCTACCTACATGGCAAATCAGTCCAACATAGCCATGCACAGAGAGCTAGCTACATGGCAGACGAGTTTAGTATGTCCATATACACAGAGCGTGCAACACGGCAGAGTAGTGCCACATTTCCATATACAGAGATCTAGATCCATGGCAGATGGGTCCAATGTGTTCATATACCGCAAGCTAGCTACATGGCAGAGAAGTCCAACATGTTCATATTCAGAATACTAGCTTCATGTCAGATGAGTCCAACATGTCCATATACTTAGATTTAGATACATGGCAGATGAGTCCAACTTGTTTTTATACAGAGGACTAGCTACAAGGCAGATGAGTTCAACATGTTCATGCACAGAGAACTGACTAAATGTCTGATGAGTCCAACATATCCATATACAGAGATGAAGCTACATGGCAGACAAGTCCAATATGTTCATATAAAGAAAGCTACCTACATGGCTGATCAGTCCAACATGTTCTTGCACAGAGGGATAGCTACAAGGCAGATGAGTCCAAAATTTCCATACACAGTGTGCTAGCTACATGGCAGAGTAGTGCAACTTTTCCATATACAGAGTTCTAGCTACATGGAAGATGAGTCCTACGTGTCCATATACTGAGAGCTAGCTACATGGCAGAGAAGTTCAACATGTCCATATACAGATAAATAGCTACATGGTAGATGAGTGCAACAGTCCATAAATTGAGATTTAGCTACATGGCAGATGAGTTCAACATGTGTATAAATAGAGGACTAGATACAAGGCCGATGAGTCCAACATATTCATTCAGAGGGAGCTGGCTACATGGCTGATGAATCCAACATGTGTTTATATAAAGGACTAACTTCAAGGCATATGAGTCCAACATATCCTTGCACAGAGAGCTAGTTACATGGTAGATGAGTCCAAAATGTCTATAAAGAGAGTGCTAGCTACATGGTAGAGTAGTGTAACATTTTAATATACAGAGTTTTAGCTACATGGCAGATGAGTCCAAAGTGTTCATATACTAAGAGTTAGCTACAAGACAGATGAGTGCAACATTTTCATCTAAAGAGAGCTAGCTACATGGCTGATGAATTCAACATGTCCATATCCTGAGAGCTAGCTACAAGTCCAATATGTTGATAAACAGAGAGCATCCTACATGGCCAATCAGTCCAACATATTTATGCACAGAGAGCTAGCTAAATGGCAGACAAGTACAAAATGTCCATATACACAGAGCTAGGAAAATGGTAGAGTACTGCACCATTTCCAAATACAAAGTTCTAGCTCCATGACAGATGAGTCCAAGGTGTCCATATACTGAGTTAGTTACATGGCAAAGAAGTCCAACATTTCGCTATACTGAGAACTAGCTACATGGCAGACAAGTCCTATATGTTCATATAAAGAGAGTTACCTACATGGCAGATCAGTCCAACATATCCATGTACACAGAGCTAGCTATTTGGTAGACGATTCCAAAATTTCCATATACAGAGAGCTTGCTACATGGCAGATGAGTCCAACATGTGTACATTTAGAGGGCTAGCTGCAAGCTAGATGAATAAATCATGTTCATACACAGAGAGCTGGCTTCATGGCTGAAGGTTCGAACATGTCGATATACTGAGAACTAGCTATTTGACCGACAATTCCAGTATGTTCATATAAAGAGAGCTACCTACATGGACGGTCAGTCTAACATTTACATGTACAGATAACTAGCTACATGGCAGAAAAGAGCAACATTTCCATATAAAGACTCGAGCTCCATGGCAGATGAGTCCAACATGTCCATATATAGAGTACTAGCTACACGCATATGAGTTCAGCATGTCCATCCACTGAGATTTAGCTACATGGCAGATGAGTCCAATATGTGTATATTTAGATGACTAGGAGCTCTGGTAGCGTAGTGGTTACGAATCGGGCTGCAAACCTT
>NW_006409027.1:549521-550127 GCF_000296735.1 Chrysochloris asiatica | reverse complement strand
CGTAAGGATTTACACCCTCGGAAACCCTGTACAGGGTCGCTATGGGTCGGAACCGACTCGACGGCACTTAACAACAACAACAACAACAAGCTACAAGTTAGATGAGTCCAACTTGTTCATGCAGAGAGAGCTGGCTACATGGCTGATGAGTCAAACATATCTATACACAGAGATCTAGCTACATGGCAGACAAGTACAACAGGTTCATATACAGAGAGCTTCCTACATGGCAGATCAGTCCAAAATATCCATGCACAGGAACCTAGCTACATGGCAAACGAGTCCAATATGTCCATATACTCAGAGCTAGCAACATGGAAGAGTAGTGCCACATTTCCATATACAGAGTTCTAGCTCCATGGCAGATGACTCAAACTTGTACATAAACTGAGAACTAACTACCTGGCAAATGAGTCCAACATGTCCATGTACTGAGAGTTAGCTACATGGCAGATGAGTCCAACATGTCCATATATTGAAATTTAGCTACATGGTACATGAGTCCAACATATATAGAGGACTAGCTACAAGACAGATGAGTCCAACATGTTCATGCAGACAGAGCTGGCTACATGGCTGATGAGTCCAACATATCCATATACAGAG
>NW_006409027.1:530569-549301 GCF_000296735.1 Chrysochloris asiatica | reverse complement strand
CATATACAGAGAGCTAGCTACATGGCAGACAATTCCAATATGTTCATATACAGAGAGCTACCTACGTGGCAGAGCAGTCCAACTTATCCATGCCCAGAGAGCTAGCTACAGAGACTATGGACATTGAAGAGGAGCGCAACATTTCCACATACAGAGTTGTACGTACATGGCAGATGAGTCCAACATGTCCATATACTAAGATTTAGCTACATGGCAGAAAATCCATCATGTGTATCTTTAGAGGACTGGTTATAAGGCAGATGAGTCCAACTTGTTCATGCACAGAGTGCTGGCTACATGGCTGATGAGTTTAACATACCCATAGACAGAGATGTAGCTACATGGCAACAAAGTCCAACATGTTCATATACAAGGAGCTACCTACATTGCAGATCTGTCCAACATATCCATGCACAGAGAGCTAGCTACATGGCAGATGGGTCCAATATGTCCATTTACAGAGAGCTAGCAACACGGAAGAATAGTGCCACATTTCCCTATACAGAGTTCTAGCTCCATGGCAGATTACTCCAACGTATGTGTATACTGAAAACTAGCTACCTGGCAGAATATTCCAACATGTCCATATACAGAGTACTAGCTACATGGAAAATGAGTCTAACATGTCCATATACTGAGATTTAACTACATGGCAGAAGAGTCCAACATGTGCATATTTAGAGGACTGGCTACAAGGCAGATGAGTCCAACTTGTTCATGCAAACAGGCTACATTCCTGATGAGTACAACATATCCATATACAGAGAGGTAGCTACATGGAAGACAAATTCAATTTGTTCACAAACAGAGAGCTACTTACATGGCAGATCAGTCCAACATATCCATGCACAGAGACCTCGCTACATGGCAGACTAGTCCAATATGTCCAGATACACAGAGCTAGCAAAATGGCAGAGTAGTGCCACATTTCCATATACAGAGTTCTAGCTCCAAGGCAGATTACGCAAACTTGTGCACATACTGAGAACTAGCTAAATGGCAGAGTAGTCCAACATGTCCATAGATGGTGTTCTAGCTACATGGCAAATGAGACCAACATGTCCATATACTGAGAGTTAGGTACATGGCAGATGAATCCAACACGTGTATATAGAGATGACTAGCTGAAAGTTAGATGACTCCAACATGATCATACACAGAGAGCTGGCTACATGTCTGAGGAGTCCAAAATTTCCATGTACAGAGAGCTAGCTACATGGCAGACAAGTCCAATATGTTCATATACAGAAAGCTACATACGTGGCACAACAGTCCAACATATCCATGCACAGAAAGCTAGCTAAAGGCACAAGACTCCAAAATGCCCATAAACAGAGACTAGCTACATGGAAGAGTAGTGCAAAATTTCCATGTACAGAGTGCTAGCTACATGACAGATGAGTCCAACGTGTCCATATATTGAGAAGTAGCTGCATGGTATATACATAGTCCAACATGTCCATATACAGAGTACTAGCTACATGACAGATGAGTCGAACATGTTCATATATTGAGAATTAGCTACATGGCAGATAAATCCAATGTGTATATTTAGAGGACTGGCTACACATAGCTAGCAAAATGGCAGAGTAGTGCCACATTTTCATATACAGACTTCTAGCTCCATGGCAGATGAGTCAAACATATCCATATACTGAGAGCTAGCTACATGGCAAACAAGTCCAACATGTCCAAATACAGAGTACTAGCTGCATGGAAGATGTGTCCAACATGTCCATATACTGAGATTTAGCTGCAGGGCAGATGAGTCCAACATGTGTATATATAGAAGACTAGCTACAAAGCCCATGAATTCAACATGTTCAAGCATTTAGAGCTGGCTACATGGCTGATGAGTCCAAAATATCCATAGACAGAGATATAGCTATATGGTAGACAAGTCCAATATGTTCATACACAGAGAGCTACCTTCTTTTCAGATCTACCCAACATATCCATGCACAGAGAGCTAGCTACATGACAGACGAGTACAATATGTCAATATACAGAGAGCTAGAAACAAGGAAGAATAGTGCCACATTTCCATATACGGAGTTCTAGCTCCATGACAGATGACTCAAACATGTGCATCTACTGAAAACTAGCTACATGGCAGAGTAGTCCAACATGTCCATATACAGTGTACTAGCTACATGGCAAATGAGTCCAACATGCCCATATACTGAGAGTTAGCTACATGGCAGATGAGTCCAACATGTGTATATATAGAGGACTAGCTGCAAGGCAGATGAGTCCAACATGTTCATATACAGAGAGGTGGCTACATGTCTGAGGAGTCCAACATTTCCATATACAGAGAGCTAGCTACATAGCAGACAAGTTCAATATGTTCATATACAGAGAGCTAACTACGTGGCAGATCAGTTCAACATATCCAAGCACAGAGAGCTAGCTACATGGAAGACGAGTCCAAAATGTCTATATGGACACTAGCTACATGGAAGAGTAGTACAACATTTAAATATACAGTGTTCTAGCTACATGACAGATGTGTCTAACGTGTCCATATATTGAGAGCTAGCTACATGGTATGGAAGTCCAACATGTCAATATACAGAGTATTAGCTACATGGCAGATGAGTCCAACATATCCATATACTAAGATATAGCTACATGACAGATAATTCCAACATGTGTATATTTAAAGGACTGCTTCAAGGCCAATGAGCCCAATTTGTTCATGCAGAGAGAGCTAGCTACATGGCTGATGAGCCCAACATATCCATATACAGAGATCTAGCTACATGGATGGTAAGTCCAACATGTTCATATACAGAGAGCTGCCTCCATGGCAGAGCAGTCCAACATATCCATGCACAGAGAGCTAGCTACCTGGCAGACGATTGCAATATGTCCATAGACAAAGAGTTGGCAACATGCAGAGAAGTGCCACATTTCTATATAAAGAGTTCTAGCTCCAAGGCAGATGAGTCCAAAGTGTCCATATACTGAGAGCTAGCGACATGGCAGAGAAGTCCAACATGTCCATATACAAAGTATTACCTACATGGCAGATGAGTCCAACATGTCCATATATTGAGCTTTTGGTACATGTCAGATGAGTCCATCGTGTGTATGTATTGAGGACTAGCTACAAAGCAGATGGGTCCAACATGTTCATGCAGAGAGAGCTGGCTACAGGGATGATGAGTCGAACATATCCATATACAGAGATCTAGCTACATGGAAGAGTAGTGCAAAATTTCCATATACAGAGTTCCAGCTACATGACAGATGAGTCCAACATGTCCATGTATTGAGAACTACCTGCATGATATAGTAGTCCAACATGTCCATATACAGTGTACTAGCTACACGGCAGATGAGTCCAATTTGTCTATATATTGAGATTTAGCTACATTTTAGATGAGTCCAATATGTGTATACAGAAAGAATTTGCTACAAGGTAGATGAATCCAACATGTTCATGCAGAGAGAGCTGGCTACATGGCTGAAGACTCCAAAATATCCATGTACAGAGATCTAGCTACATGGCAGACAAGTCCAACATGTTCATATACATAGAGATTCTACATGGCACATCAATCCAACATATCCATGCACAGAGAGCTAGCTACATGGCAGATGATTCCAATATGTCCATATACACATAGCTAGCAACATGGCAGAGTAATTTTACAATTTCATATACAGAATTCTAGCTCCATGGCAGATGAGTCCAACATCTCCATATACTGATAGCTAGCTACAAGGCAGAGTAGTCCAACATTTCCATATACAGAGTACTAGCTGCATGGGAGATGAGTCCAACATGTGTATATATAGAGGACCACCCACAAGGCACATGAGTCCAACATGTTCATGCAGAGAGAGCTGGCTACATGGCTGGTAAGTTCAACATATCCATAGACAGAGATGTAGCTACATGGCAACAAAGTCCAACATGTTCATACACAGGAAGCTACCTACATTGCAGATCAGTCCAACATATCCATGCACAGAGAGCTAGCTACATGGAAGATGGGTCCAATATGTCCATATTCAGAGAGCTAGCAACACGGAAGAATAATGCCACATTTCCATATACAGAGTTCTAGCTCCATGGAAGATGATTCCAACATATGCATATACTGAGAACTAGCTACGTGGCAGAATATTCCAACATGTCCATATAGTGAGTACTAGCTACATGGAAAATGAATCCAACATGTCCATATACTGAGAGTTAGCTACATGGCAGAAAAGGCCAACAAGTGTATACTTAGAGGACTGGCTTCAAGGCAGATGAGTCCAACTTGCTCATGCAGAGAGAGCTAGCTATATGACTGATGAGTTCAACAAATCCATATGCAGAGAGCTAGTTAGATGGTAGAGAAGTCCTACATGTCCATATACACAGTACTAGCTGCATGGCAGATGAGTTCAACATGTCCACATTCTGAGAGTTAGCTACATGATAGATGAGATGAGTTCAACATGTGTATAATTAGAGGACTAGCTACAGGGTAGATGAGTCCAACTTGTTCATGCAGAGAGAGCTGGCTACATGGCGGAAGAGTCCAACATTTCTATATAAAAAGATGTAGCTACATGGCAGATCATCCCAACATGTTCAAAAACAGAGAGCTACCTACATGGCAGATCAGTCCAACATATCCATGAACACAGAGCTAGCTACATGGAAGACGATTCCAATGTGTCCATATACAAAGAGCTAGCAATATGGCAGAGTAGTGCCAGGTTTTCATGTACGGAGTTCTAGCTCAAAGGTAGATGAGTTCAACGTGTCCATAAACTGAGATCTATCTACATGGTAAAGAAGTCCAACATGTCCATATACATAGTACTCACTATATGGCAGATGAGTCGAACATGTCCATATATTGAGATATAGATATATGGCAGATTAGTCCAGCATGTGTATATATAGAAGACTAGCTAGAAGGCAGATGAGTCCTTCATGTTCATGAGAAAGAGCTGGCTACATGGCTGATGAGTCCAACATATCAATATGCAGAGATTTAGCTACATGCCAGACAAGTCCAACATATTCATATACAGAGACATATCTACATGGCAGATCAGTCCAACATACCCTTGCAAAGAGCTTGATACATGGCATACGAGTCCAATATGTCCATATACTCAGAGCTAGCAACACGGCAGTGCAATGCCACATTTCCATATACAGATTTCAGGTTCCATGGCAGATGATTCCTAAGTGTCCATATAATGACAGTTAGCTACATGGCAGAAAAGTCCTACATATCCATATACAAAGTACTAGCTACATAGCAGATGAGTCCAACATGTCCAGATAGTGAGATTTAGCTACATGGCAGATGCGTCCAACATGTGTATATATAGAGGAATAGCTACAAGGCAGCTGAGTCAAACATGTTATGTAGAGAGAGCTGGCTACATGGCTGATGAGTCGAACATATCCATATACAGAGATCTAGCTACCTGACAGACAAGTCCAACATGTTCTTATACAGAGAGCTACCGACATGGCAGATCAGTCTAAAATACCCATCCACAGAGAGCTAGCTACATGGCATACGAGTCCAATATGTCCATGTATACAGACCTAGCAAAACGACAGAGTAGTGCTCCATTTCCATATACAGAGATATAGCTCCATGGCAGATGAGTCCAACATACCCATACACTGAGAGCTAGTTACATGGCAGAGAAGTCCAACATGTCCATATTAAGAGTACTAGCACATGGCAGAGGAGTCCAACATGTGTATATATAGAGGACTAGCTACAAGGCACATGATTCCAACATGATCATGCAGAGCGAGCTGGCTACATGGCTGATGAGTCCAACATATCCATATACAGAGATCTAGCTACCTGACAGACAAGTCCAACATGTTCATATACAGAGAGCTACCTACATGGCAGATTACTCCAACATATCTATGCACACAGAGCTAGCTACATGACAGACAAGTCCAATATGTCCATATAAAGAGAGCTAGCAACAGAGAAGGATAGTGTCACATTTTCATGTACAGAGTTCTAGCTCAATGGCAGATGACTCAAATGTGTGCATATACTGAGAACTAGTTACATGGCAGAGTAGTTCAACATGTCCATATACAGTGTACTAGCTACATGGCAAATGAGTTCAACATGTCCATATACTGAGAATTAGGTACATGGCAGATGAGTCCAACATGTGTATATATAGAGTACTAGCTGCAAGGCAGATGAGTCCAACAGGTTCATACACAGAGAGCTGGCTACCTGTCTGAGGAGTCCAACATTTCCATATACAGAGAGCTAGCTACATGGCAGAAAATTCCAATATTTTCATATACAGAGAGCTACCTACATGGCAGATCAGTCCAACATATCCATGCACAGAGAGCTACCTATATGGCAGACATGTCTAAAATTTCCATATACAGAGACTAGTTACATGGAAGAGTAGTGCAACATTTCCATATATAGAGTTCTAGCTACATGGCACATGATTCCATCGTGTCCATGTACTGTAAGATAGCTACATGGCATTTGAGTCCTACATATCTATATACAGAGAGTTAGCTACATGGCAGAGTAGTGCAACATTTCCATATACAGATTTCTAGCTACATGGCAGATGTTACCAACGTGTCCATATAAAGAGAGCTAACTACATGCCAGAGTAGTACAACATGTCCATATACAGAGTTCCAGCAATATGGCAGATGAGTGTAACATATCCATACATTGAGAGCTAGCTACATGGCAGATGAGTCCAACATATGTAT
The DNA here is from genome assembly GCF_000296735.1 of Chrysochloris asiatica. Taxonomy (NCBI): domain Eukaryota; kingdom Metazoa; phylum Chordata; class Mammalia; order Afrosoricida; family Chrysochloridae; genus Chrysochloris; species Chrysochloris asiatica. The sequence goes on along the minus strand of NW_006409027.1, from coordinate 542,553 downwards.
ATATAGAGAACTAGCTACAAGGCAGATAAGTCAAACATTTTCATATGTAGAAAGCTGGCTACATGGCTGATGAGTCCAATATGTTCATATATAGAGAGCTACCTACATCCAGAGCCGTCCTACATATGCATTTACAGAGAGAGAGAGCTACATGGCAGACGAGTCCAAAATATCCATATACAGAGACATAGCAGCATAGCAGAGTAGTTTAATATGTCCCTAAACCGTGTTTTAACTACATGGTAGAGTAGTACAACATTTCCATATACAGATTTCTAGCTACATGACAGATGAGTCCAATGTGTCCATATACTGATAGCTAGCTACATGGCAGACAACTCCAATATGTTCATATATAGAGAGCTACCTACATGGAAGATCAGTCCAACATATCCATGTACAGAGAGATGGCTACATGACAGATGAGTCCATAATGTCCATAAACAGAGAGCTAGCTACATGGCAGAGTAGTGCAATATGTCCCTAAACAGAGTTTTAGCTACATGGCAGATGAGTACAACATGTCCATACACAGAGAGCTAGCTACATGGCAGAGTAGTGCAACATTTCCATATACTGAGTTCTAGCTACATGTCATATGAGTTCAATGTGTCCATATACAGAGAGCTAGCTATATGGCAGAGTAGTGCAACATTTCCATATACAGAGTTCTAACTGCATGGCAGAAGAATACAACATGTGTATATTTAGCGGGCTGGCTACGAAACAGTTGAGTCCAATATGTCCATATACAGAGAGCTGACTTCATGACTGATGAGTCCAACATGTCCATATATACAGAGGTAGCTACATGGCAGACAACTACAATACGTTCATATTCAGAGAACTATCTACATAGCAGATAATTTCAACAAATACATGAAATTATAACTAGCTACATCCAAACGAGTACAGCATGTCCGTATACAGAGAGTTGGCTACATAGGAGAGTACAGCAACATTTCCATATAAAGAGTTTTAGCTACATGGCAGATGAGTCCAACATGTCCATGTGTGGAGAGCTAGCTACAAGACAGACTAGCCCAACATGTCCATATACAGAGTAGTAGCAATATGGCAGATGAGTCCAACATGTCGATATACTGAGAGATACATGGAAGATGAGTCTAACATGTATATATAGAGAGGAATAGCTACAAGGCAGATGAGTCCAACATGTTCATACACAGAGACATGACTACATGGCTGAGGAGTCCAAATGTCCATATACTGAGAACTACTTACATCGCAGACAAGTCCAATATGTTCATATACAGAAAGCTACCTACATGGCAGTTCAGTGCAACATATCCATGCATAAAAAGCAAGATACATGACAGACGAGTAGAAAATGTCCATATACAGAGAACTAGCTACATGTCAGAGTAATACAACATTTCCATATACAGAATTCTAGCTACATGGCAGATGAGTCCAACATGTCCATATCCTCAGAGCTAGCTACATGACAGATTAGTACAACATGTCCATATACCGAGTACTAGCTACAAGGAAGATGAGCCAAACAAATCCATATACGGAGATTTAGATGCATGATAAATAAAATCTTCATATACAGAGGGCAACATTAACAGCAGATCACTCCAACATATCCATATACAAAGAGCTAGCTACATGGCAGAGTAGTGCAACATTTCCATATACAGAGTTCTAGCTACATGGCAGATGATTCGAACGTCTCCATATACTGAGTGTTAGCTACATGGCATATGAGGCCAACATGTGTATATATAAAGGAATAGCTACAAGGCAGGTGAATCCCACATGTTCATACATAGAGAGCTGGAATCATGTTGGATGAGTCACATATGTATAGAGAGCTACGTACATGGCAGATCAGTCCAAGATATCCATGCACAGATAACTAGCTACATGAAAACTGAGTCTAAAATGTCCATATACAGAGAGCTACCTGCATGGCAGAGTAGTTCAACATGCCCAGACACAGAGGACAAGCTACATGGCAGAGTAGTCCAACATGTCCATATACTGAGATTAGCAACATGGCAGATGAGTCCAACATGTGTATAAATAGGGGACAAGCTACAAGGCAGATGAGTCCAACATATTCATACAGAGAGAGCTGGCTACCTGGCTGTTGAGTCCAACATGACCATATACTGAGAGCTAGCTACCTGGGAGAGAACTCCAAAACGAACATATACAGAGAGCTAAGTACATGGCAGATCAGTCCAACATATCCTTATACAGAGAGCTAGCTAAATGGCAGATGAGTCACAAATGTCCATATCCAGAGAGCTAGCTACCTGGCAGAGTAGTACAACATTTCCATATACAAAAATCCAGCTAGATGGCAGATGTGTCCAACGTTTCCATATACTGAGATATAGCTACATGACAAAGTAGTCCAACGAGTCCATATACAGAGTACTAGCTATATGGCAGATGAGTCCAACATGTCCATATACTGAGTATTACCTAGGTGGCAGATGAATCCAACATGTTTATATTTAGAGATCAAGCGAGAAGGCAGATGAGTCCAACATATTCATACAGAGAGACCTGGCTATATGGCTGATGAGTCCAACATGACCATATACTGAGAGCTAGCTAATTGACAGAGAACTCCAATATGGTCATATACAGGGAATTACCTACAGAGCAGATCAGTACAACGTATCCTTATACAGAGAGCTAGCTACATGGCAGACGAGTCACAAATGTCCATAACCGGAGAGCTAGCTACCTGGCAGAGTAGTACAACATTTCCATATACAGAGATCCAGCTACATGACAGATGAGTCCAACATGTCCATATACTGAGATATAGCTACATGACAGACTAGTCGAGTATGTACATATACAAAGTACTAGCTACATGTAAGATGAGTCCAATATGTCCATATACTGAGTGTTACCTAGATGGCAGATGAATCCAACATGTGAATATTTAGAGGGCTAGCTACAAGTCAGATAAGTCCACCATGTTCATACATTGAAAGTTGGCTACATGGCAGACGAGTCCAAAACGTCCATATACAGAGAGGTAGCTACATGGCAGAATAGTGTAACATTTCCATATATAGAGTTCTAGCTACATGGCAGATGAATACAACATATGTATATTTAGAGTTCTAGCTACAAGGAAGATAAGTTCAACATGTTCATATACAGAGAGCTGGATACATGGCTGAAGAGTCCAACATGTCCATATAAATAGAGCTAGCTCTATGGCAGACCACTCCAATATGTTCATATACAGAGAGCTACCTACATGGCAGATAATTCCAACATATCCATTTAAATAAAGTTAGCTACATGCAGACAAGTCCAAAATGTCCATATACAGAGAGCTAGCTACATGGCAGAATAGTGCAACATTTCCATATACAGAGTTCTAGCTACATGGCCGATGAATACAACATATGTATATTTAGTGTTCTATCTACAAGGCAGATAAGTTCAACATGTTCATATACAGAGAGTTAGTTACATGGCAAAGTAGTGCAACATTTCCATATACAGAGTTCTATCTACATGGCAGATGAGTTGAACATGTGCATATACTGATAGCTAGCTACTTGGCAGAGTACTCCAACATATCTGTATACAGAGGAATAGCTACATGGCAGATGTGTCAAAAATGTCCTTATACTGAGAGTTAGCTATATGGCAGATGAATCAAACATGTGTATATTTAGAGGGCTAACTACAAGCAGATGATTCCAACATGTTCATACACAGAGAGTTGGCTACATTGCTGATGAGTCCAACCTGTCCACATACAAACAGCGAGCTACATGGCAGAGTAGTGCAACATTTCGATATACAGAGTTTTAGCTACATGTAAGATGTGTCCAACGTGTCCATATACTGAAAGTTATATACATGGCAGATGAGTCCAACATGTCCATATACAGAGAGTTAAATACATGGCAGACCCGTCCAATATATTCATGTACAGAGAGCTACCTACATGGCAGATCTGTCCAACATATCCATGTACACAGAGCTAGCTACATGGCAGAGTAGTGCAATGTTTCCATATACAGAGTTCTAGCTACATGGAAGAGTAGTCCAACATGTCCATAAAGAGAGAGCTAGCTACATGGCAGATGAGTCCAACATGTCCATAAACTGAGAGTTAACTACATGACAGATGAGTTCAACATGTGTATATATAGAGGACTAGCTACAACGCAGATGATGCCTACATTTCCATATACAGAGAGTTAGCTTCATGGCAGATGAGTCCAACATTTGTATATATAGAAGGCCAGCTACAAGGCAGTTGAGTCCAACATGTCCATAAACTGAGAGTTAGCTACATGGCAGATGAGTACAAGCTGTGTATGTTTAGAGGGCAAGATACAAGGCAGATTAGTTCAACATGTTCATAAACAGAGAGCTGGCTACAAGGTTGATGAGTCCAACATGTCCATATATTGAGAGCTAACTATATGTCAGGCGACTCCAAATGTCCATATAAAGAGAGCTAACTACATGGCAGAGTAGTGAAACATTTCCATATACAGAGTATTAACTACATGGCAGAGCAGTCCAAGGTGTCCTCATACTGAGAGATAGCTACATGGCAGACTAGTGCAACATGTCCATAAACAGAGTACTAGCTACATGACAGATAAGTCCAACATGTCCATAAACTGAGAGTTAGATACAGGGCAGATGAGTTCAACATGTGTTTATTTAAAGGACTAGCTACAAGGCAGTTGAGTTCAACATGTTCATACACCGAGAGCTGGCTACCTGGCTGATGAGTCTAACATGTCCATATACTGAGAGCTACCTACATGGCAGACAAGTAAAAAATGTTCATATACAGAGAGCCACCTACTTGGCAGATCAGTCCAACATATCCATGCACAGAGAGCTAGCTACATGACAGACGAGTCTAAAATGTCCATATACAGAGAGCTACCAACATGGCTGTGTAGTGCAACATTTTGATATACAGAGCTCTAGCTACATGGCACATGAGTATAACGTGTTCATAAACAGAGAGCTAGCTACATGGCAGAGTAGTCCAACATTTCCATATACAGAGTTCTAGCTACATGGCAGATTCGTCCATGGTGTCCTCATACTGAGAGATAGCAACATGGCAGACTAGTGCAACATTTCCATAAACAGAGTACTAGCTACATAGCAGATGAGTCCAACATGTCCATAATCTGAGAGTTAGATACAGGGCAGATGAGTTCAACATGTGTGTATTTAGAGTACTAGCTACAAGGCAGATGAGTTCAACATGTTCATACACAGAGAGCTGGCTACATCGCTGATGAGTCCAACATGTCCATATACTGAGAGCTACCTACATGGCAGACAAGTAAAAAATGTCCATATACAGAGAGCTACCAACATGGCTGTGTAGTGCAACATTTCGATATACAGAGCTCTAGCTACATGGCAGAGTAGTCCAACATTTCCATATACAGAGTACTAGCTACATTGAAGATGAGTCCAACATGTCCATAAACTGAGAGTTAACTAAATGACAGATGAGTCCTACATGTGTATATATAGAGGACTAGCTACAACGCAGATGATGCCAACATTTCCATATACTGAGAGTAAGCTTCATGGCAGATGAGTCCAACATTTGTATATATAGAGGACCAGCTACAAGGCAGAAGAGTCCAAAATGTCCATAAACTGAGAGTTAGCAACATGGCAGATGAGTAAAACCTGTGTATGTTTTGAGGGCAAGCTACAGGCAGATTTTTCAACATGTTCATAAACAGAGAGCTGGCTACAATTTGATGAGTCCAACATGTCCACATACTGAGAGCTGCCTACATGTGAGGCGAGTCCAAAATGTCCATATACAGAGAGCTAGCTACATGACAGAGTAGTGCAACATGTCCATATACAGAGTTCTAGCTACATGACAGATCAGTCCAAGGTGTCCTCATACTGAGAGCTAGCTGCATGGCAGAGTAGTGCAACATGTCCATTAACAGAGTAATAGCTACATGGCAGATGAGTCCAACATGTCCATAAACTGAGAGTTAGATACATGGCAGATGAGTTCAGCATGTGTTTATTTAGAAGACTAGCTACAAGGCAGATGAGTTCAACATGTTCATACACAGAGAGGTGGCTACATGGCTGATGAATCCAAGATGTCCATATACTGAGAACTATCTTCATGGCAGACAAGTCAAAAATGTTCATAAACAGAGAGCTATCTACATGGCAGATCAGTCCAACATATCCATGCACAGAGAGCTAGCAACATGACAGACGAGTCCAAAATGTCCATATACCAAGAGCTACCAACATGGCTGTGTAGTGCAACTTTTTGATATACAGAACTCTAGCTACATGGCAGATGAGTCCAACATGTTCATAAACAGAGAGCTAGCTTCATGGCTGAGTAATGGAACATTTCCAAATACAGCGTTCGAGCTACATCACAGATGAATACAAGGTGTCCATATACTGAGAGCTAACAACATGGCAGAGTAGACCAACATGCCATAAACAGAGTACTAGCCACATGGCAGATGAGTCCAACATGTCCATATACTGAGATTTACCTACATTGAAGACATGACCAATAAGTTTATATACAGAGAGCTACGTACATGGCAGATCAGTCCAACATACCCATGCACAGAGAGCTAGCTATATGGCAGACGAGGAGAAAATGTTTATTTAGAGACAGCTAGCTTCATGGCAGAGTAGTGCAACATTTCCATATACAGAGTTCTATATACATCGCAGATGAATCATACTTGTACATATGCTGAGAGCTAACTACATGGCATAGTAGACCAACATGTCCATAAACAAAGTACTAGCTACAGGGCAGATGAGTCCAACATGTACATATACTAAGAGCTAACTACATGGCAGACAAGTCCAATATATTCATATACAGAGAGCTAAGTACATGGCATATCAGTCCAACATATCCATGCACAGAGAGCAAGCTTCAAGGCAGTCGAGTCCAAAATGTCCATATAGAGAAAGCTAGCTACATGGCAGAGTAGTGAAACATTTCCATATACAGAGTTCTAGCTACATCGCAGATGAATCCAACGTGTCCATATACTGAGAGCTAACTACATGGCAGAGTAGTCCAACATGTCCATAAACAGAGTACTACCTACATGGCAGATAAATCAAACAAGTCCATAAAGTGAGAGTAAGCTACATGGCAGATGAGTCCATCTCTTGTATACGTAGCAGGCAAGCTAAAAGTCAGATGAGTCCAACATGTACATAAACAGAGAGCAGGCTACATGATTGATGAGTCCTACATGTCCATATACTGAGAGCTACATACTTTGCAGACAAGTCAAAAATGTTCATATACACAGAGGTACCTACATGGCTGATCAGTCCAACATATCCATGCACAGAGAGCTAGCTACATCACAGACATGTCCAAAATGTCCATATACAGAGAGCTACCAACATGGCTGAGTAGTGCAAAATTTCCATATACAGAATTTTAGCCACATGACAGATGAGTCCAACGTATCTATATACGGAAAGCAATCTACACGGCAGAGTAGTGCACCATGCCCATATACAGAGATGTAGCTACATGGTAGATGAGCCCAACAAGTCCATATGCTGAGAGCTAGATACATGGCAGAGTAGTGTAACATTGCCATATACAGAGTTCTAGATAAATGGCAGATGAGTCCAAAGTATGTATATGTACATGCCAAGCTACAAGGCAGATGAGTCCAATATGTCCATATACAGGGAGCAAGCTTCATGGCAGACAATTCCACTATGTTCATATACAGAGAGCTAACTTCATGGCAGATCAGTCCAACATATCCATGCACAGAGAACTAGCTACATGGCAGATGAGTCCAAAATGTCCATATTCCGAGAGGTAGCTACATGGCAGAGTAGTGCAACATTTCCATATACAGTGTTCTAGTTACATGGCAGATTAGACCAACATGTCCATATACTGAGTGAGATACATGGAAGATGAGTCTAACATGTGTATATATAGAGGACTAGCTACAAGGCAGATGTATCCAACATGTTCATACACAGAGAGATGACTACTTGGCTGATGAGTCCAACATGACCATATACTGAAAACTAGCTACATGGCAGACAAGTCCAATATGTTCATATACAGAAAGCTACCTACATGGCAGATCAGTCCAACATATCCATGCACAGAGAACTAGCTACATGGCAGACGAGTCCAAAATGTCCATATTCAGAGAGGTATCTACATGGCAGAGTACTGCCACATTTCCTTATACAGTGTTTAGCTACATGGCTGATGAATCCAACATGTCCATATACTGAGAACTAGCTACATGGCAGACAAGTCCAATATGCTCATATACAGTGAGCTACCTACATAACATATCATTCCAACATATCCATGTACAGAGAGATAGCTACATGGTAGACGAGTCCACAATGTCCATATACAGAGAGCTAGCTACACAGCAGAGTAGTGCAACATTTCCATATACAGAGGTCTAGCCATATGAAAGATGAGTCCAACATGTCCGTATATTGAGAGCTAGCTACATGGCAGAATAGTCCAACATGTCCCTTTACAGAGTACTAACTACATGGCAGATAAGTCCAACATGGCCATATACTGAGAGCTAGCTACATGGTAGACAAGTCCAATATGTTCATATACAGATAGCTACCTACATGACAGATCATTCCAACATATCCATGTACAGAGAGCTAGCTACATGGCAGAGTTGCGTAACATTGCCATATACAGAGATCTAGCTACATGGCAGATAAGTTCAACGTGTGTATATTTACATGGCAAGCTACAAGGCAGATGAATCCAACATGTTCATTAACTGAGAGCAAGCTTCATGGCAGAAAATTCCACTATGTTCATGTACAGAGAGCTAACTACATGGCAGATCAGTCCAACATATCCATGCACAGAGAACTAGCGACATGGCAGACGAGTCCAAAATGTCCATATTCAGAGAGGTAGCTACATGGCAGAGTAGTGCCACATTTCCATATAAAATGTTCTAGCTACATGGCAGATGAGTCCAATGTGTCCATGTACTGAGAGTTAGCTACATGGCAGATGAGTCTAACATGTGTACATATAGAGGACTAGCTACAAGTCAGATGAGTCCAACATGTTCATACACAGAGAGAAGAATACATGGCTGATGATTCCAACATGACCATATACTGAGAACTAGCTACATGGCAGACAAGTCCAATATGTTCATATACAGATAGCTACCTAAATGTCAGATCATTCCAGCATATCCATGTACAGAGAGCTAGCTACATGGCAGAGTAGCGTAACATTAATATATTCAGAGTTCTATCTACATGACAGATGACTCTAACCTGTGTATATTTATATGGCAAGCTACAAGGCAGATGATTCCAACATGTCCATATACTGAGAGCAAGCTTCATCGCAGAAAATTCCACTATGTTCATATACAGAGAGGTAACTACATGGCAGATCAGTCTGACATATCCATGCACAGAGAACTAGCTACATGGCAGACGAGTCCAAATTGTCCATATTCAGAGAGGTAGCTACATGGCAGCATAGTGCCACATTTCCATATACAGTGTTCTAGCTACATGGAAGATGAGACCAACATGTCCATATACTGAGAGCTAGCTACATGGCAGGGTAGTCCAACGTGTCCATATACTGAGAACTAGCTACATGGCAGACAAGTCCAATATGTTCATATACAGAAAGCTATCTAAATGGCAGATCAGTCCAACATATCCATGCATAAAAAGCTAGCTACATGACAGAGGAGTAGAAAATGTCCATATACAGAGAACTAGCTTCATGGCAAAGGAGTGCAACATTTCCATATACAGAGATGTAGCTACATGGCACATGAGTCCAACATGTCCATATACTGAGAGCTAGCTACATGGCATGGTAGTCCAACGTGTCCATATACAGAGTACTAACTACATGGCAGATGAGTCCAACATGGCCATATACTGAGAACTAGCTACATCGAAGACAAGTACAATATGTTCATATACAGATAGCTACCTACATGACAGATCATTCCAACATAGCCATGTACAGAGAGATAGCTACATGGCATATGAGTCCAAAATGTCCATATACAGATAGCTAGGTACATGCCAGAGTAGTGTAACATTGCCATATACAGAGTTCTAACTACATGGCAGATGAGTCCAACGTGTGTATATTTACATGGCAAACTACAACGCAGATATGTCCAACATGTTCATATATTGAGAGCAAGCTTCATGGCAAACAATTCCACTATGTTCATATATAGAGAGCTAACTACATGGAAGATCAGTCCAACATATCCATGCACAGAGAACTAGCTACATGGCAGACAAGTCCAAAATGTCCATATTCGGAGATGTAGCTACATGGCAGAGTACTGCCACATTTCCTTATATAGTGTTCTAGCTACATGGCCGATGAGTCCAACATGTCCATGTACTGAGAACTAGCTAAATGGCAGACAAGTCCAATATGCTCGTATACAGTGAGCTACCTACATAACATATCATTCCAACATATCCATGTACAGAGAGATAGCTACATGGTAGACGAGTCCACAATGTCCATATACAGAGAGCTAGCTTCATGGCAGAGTAGTGCCACATTTCCATATACAGAGTTCTAGCCATATGAAAGATGAGTCCAACATGTCCGTATATTGAGAGCCAGCTACATGGCAGAGTAGTCCAACATGTCCATACATGGAGTACTAACTACCAAGCAGATGAGTCCAACATGGCCATATACTGAGAGCTAGCTACATGGTAGACAAGTCCAATATGTTCATATACAGATGAGTCTAACATGTGTATATAGAGGACTAGCTACAAGGTAGATGAGTCCTACATGTTCATACACAGAGAGAAGAATACATGGCTGATGATTCCCACATGACTATATACTGAGAACTAGCTACATGGCAGACAAGTCCAATATGTTCTTATACAGAGAGCTACCTAAATGACAGATCATTTCAGCATATCCATGTACAGAGAGCTAACTACATGGCAGAATAGCGTAACATTACCATATTCAGAGTTCTAGCTACATGGCAGATGAGTCCAATGTGTGTATATTTACATGGCAATCTACAAGGCAGATGAATCCAACATGTCCATATACTGAGAGCTAGCTTCATTGCAGAAAATTCCACTATGTTCATATACAGAGAGGAAACTACAAGGCAGATCAGTCCAACATATCCATGCACAGAGAACTAGCTACATGGCAGACGAGTCCAAAATGTCCATATTCCGAGAGGTAGCTACATGGCAGAGTAGTGCCACCTTTCCATATACAGTGTTCTAGCTACATGGCAGATGAGTCCAACGTGTCCATTTACTGAGAGTTAGCTACATGGCAGATGAGTCTAACATGTGGATATATAGAGGACTAGCTACAAGGCAGATGAAGCCAACATGTCCCTAAACTGAGAGCAAGTTTCATGGCAGAAAATTCCATTATGTTCATATACAGAGAGCTAACTACATGGCAGATCAGTCCAACATATCCATTCACAGAGAACTAGCTACATGGCAGATGAGTCCAAAATGTCCATATTCAGAGAGGTAGCTACATGGCAGAGTAGTGCCACCTTTCCATATACAGTGTTCTAGCTACATGGCAGATGAGTCCAACGTGTCCATTTTCTGAGATTTAGCTACATGGCAGATGCTTCTAACATGTGTACATATAGAGGACTAGCTGCAAGGCAGATGAGTCCAACAGGTTCATACACAGAGAGATGACTACATGGCTGATGAGTCCAACATGACCATATACTGAGAACTAGATACATGGCAGACAGGTCCAATATGCTCATATACAGTGAGCTACCCACATAAAATATCATTTCAACATATCCATGTACAGAGAGATAGCTACATGGCAGACAAGTCCACAATGTCCATATACAGAGAGCTAGCTTCATGGCAGAGTAGTGCCACATTTCCATATACAGAGTTCTAGCCATATG
>NW_006409027.1:522543-527176 GCF_000296735.1 Chrysochloris asiatica | reverse complement strand
AAGATATAATCAAGATACAATCAAGATGTTCTCTCCTAACCCTATCAATCCTGGTATAATCAAGATAAGCTTTCCCAAGATGGCGGCTCTTGGAACAGCTGAGAGTCTTGATCCAAAAAATAATGAATTTCTGTATTCTTCTGCAAATTCCCCAGCAATAAACCCTCCGAAACTCCAAACATACCTTTATATTTGTTACAGAGTTCCAACACCAACTCATGAGTCCTTTTGACCTGGTATTCCGTGTTGTTGTTGACCGAGCTGCTCACTACACATCTACCGGATCTGCCATCTTCAAGGAAGGCCTGGTAGTGTAGTGGATAAACCTCGCGGTCAGCAGTTCAAATCCTCCAGGCCCTCCATGTGAGAGAGATGAGGCTTTCCGCAACTTGTAGTTAAACAGCCTTGTGGCCCAGTATTCCATGTTGTTGTTGGAGCTCCACACTACACGTCTCGCTGCTCGAAGTTCTCGCTGTTCGAAGTTCTCGCTCCTCGAAGTTCTCGTTGCTCAAAGTTATCGATACATGGTAGACAAGTCCAATATGTTCATATACAGATAGATACCTACATGACAGATCATTCCAACATATCCATGTACAGAGAGATAGCTACATGGCAGACGAGTCCAAAATGTCCTTATACAGAAGGATAGCTACATGGCAGAGTAGCATAACATTGCCATTTACAGAGTTCTAGCTACATGGCAGATGAGTCCAACGTGTGTATATTTACATGGCAAGCTACAAGGCAGATGAGTCCAACTTGTTCCTATATTGAAAGCAAGCTTCATGGCAGACAATTCCACTATGTTCATATATAGAGAACTAACTACATGGCAGATCAGTCCAACATATCCATGCAAAGAGAACTAGCTACATGGCAAATGAGCCCAAAATGTCCATATTCAGAGAGGTAGCTACATGGCAGAGTACTGCCACATTTCCATATTCAGTGTTCTAGCTACATGGCCAATGAGTCCAACATGTCCATATACTCACAGTTAGCTACATGGAAGTTTAGTCTAACATGTGTATATATAGAGAACTTGCTACAAGTCAGATAAGTCCAACATGTTCATACACAGAGAGATGACTACATGGCTGGTGATTCCAACACATCTATATACTGAGAACTAGCTACATGGCAGACAAGTCCAATATGTTCATATACAGAAAGCTAACTACATGGCAGATCAGTCCAACATGTCCATGCACAAAAAGCTAGCTACATGACAGACGAGTAGAGAATGTCCATATACAGAGATCTAGCTATATGGCAGAGTAGTTCAACATTTCCATATAAAGAATTCTAGCTACATGGCAGATGAGTCTAACATGTTCTTATACTGAGAGCTAGCTACATGACAGATTAGTCCAACATGTCCTTATACAGAGTACTATCTACCTGGCTGATGATTCAAACATGTCCATATACTGAGAGCTACCTACATGGTAGATGAGTCCAAGATGTGTATTTATAGAAGAGTAGCTACAAAGACTATGAGTCCAACATTTTCATACACAGACAGCTGGCTACATTGCTGATGAGTCCAACATGTACATATACTGAGAGCTAACTACATGGCAGACAAGTCCAATATGTTCATGTACAGAGAGCTACCTACATGTCAGGTCAGTCCAACATATCCATATACACAGAGCTGGCTACATGGCAGAGTAGTGCAACATTTCCATATGCATAGTTCTAGCTACATGGCATATGAGAAAAAGTGTGCATATACTGAGAGCTATCTAAATGGCAGAGTAGTCCAACATGTCCATATACACAGTACTATCTACATGGAAGATGAGCCAAACATGTCCATATACGGAGAGTTAGCTACATGTAAAAAAATATCTTCATATACAGAAATCAAACTAAACAGCAGAACAGTCCAACACATCCATATAGAGAGAGCTAGCTACATGGCAGAGTAGTGCACCATTTCCATATACAGAGTTCTAGCTATATGTCAGATGAGTCGAGCGTGTCCATATACTGAGAGCTAACTACATGGCAGAGTAGTCCAACATATCTGTATACGGAGTACTACCTACATGGCAGATGTGTCAAAAATGTGCATATACTGAGAGTTATCTATATGGCAGATGAATCCAACATGTGTATATTTAGAGGTCTTGCTACAAGGTAGATGAGTCCAACATGTTCATACGCGGAGAGCTGGATACATGACTGATGAGTCCAACATGTCCATATACAGAGAGCTAGCTAAATGACAGAATAATGTAAGATTTAGATATACAGAGTTTTAGCTACGTTGAAGATGAGTCCAACGTGTCCATATACTGAGAGCTAGGTACATGACAGAGTAATCAGACATGTCCATATACAGAGAGCTAAATACATGGCAGACCCATCCAATATATTCATGTACAGAGAGCTACCCACAAGGCAGAACAGTCCAACATATCCATGTACACAGAACTAGCTACATGGCAGAGAGGTGCAACGGTTCCATATAGAGAGTTCTAGCTACATGGCTGATGAGTCCAACATGTCCATATACTGAGAACTAGCTACATGGCAGACAAGTCCAATATGTTCATATACAGAAAGCTACCTACAAGGCAGATCAGTTCAACATATCCATGCAAAAAAAGCTATCTACATGACCGACAAGTAGAAAATGTCCATATACAAAATACTAGCTACATGGCAGATGAGTCCAATGTGTCAATGTACTGAGAGCTAGCTACATGGCAGAGTTGTCCAACATGTCCATATACAGAGTACTAGCTTCATGGCAAATGAGTCCAACATGTCCATTTACTGAGAGATAGCTACGTGTCAGATGAGTACAAGTTGGGTATATTTAGAGGGCTAGCTACATGACAGAGAAGTCCTATATATTCATATACAGAGAGCTACCTACATGGCAGAACAGTCCAACATATCCATGTACAGAGAGCTAGCTACATGGCAGACAATTCCAAAATGTCCTTATACAGAGAGCTAGCTACATGGCAGAGTTGTGCAACATTTCCACTCACAGAGTTCTAGCTTCATGGCTGATAAGTCCTATGTGTCCATATACAGAGATCTAGCTACATGGCAGAGTATTGCAACATGTCCATATATAGATTTCTAGCTGCATGACAGAAGAGTCCAATGGGTCCATATACTGAGACCGAGCTACATGGCAGAGTAGTCCAACATGTCCATATACAGTGTACTAGCTACATAGCAGATGAGTCCAACATGTCCATATACTGAGAGCTAGCTACATGGCAGGTGAGTCCAACATATTTGTAGAGAGAGGACTACCAACAAGACAGATGAATCCAACATGTTCATACACAGAGAGCTGAATACATGGCTGATAAGTCCAACATGTCCATATAATGAGCACTAGCTACAGGGAAGACAAGTCCAATATGTTCATATACAGACAGCTACCTACACGGCATATCAGTCCAACATTTCCATATACTGAGAGTTACCTACGTGGCAGATGAGTCCAACATGTGTATATTTAGAGGGCTAACTACAAAGCAATTTCGAGCAATGTATTCATACACAGAGAGCTGACTACATGGCTGATGAGTCCAACAGGTCCATATACTCAGATGAAGCTATATGGCAGACATGTCCAATATGTTCATATACAGAGAGCTACCTAGACAGCAGATCAGACCAACATATCCATGTACAGAGAACTAGGTACATGGTAGAGTAGTGCAAATTTTCCATATAAAGAGTTCTAGCTACATGTCAGATAAGTCCAACATATCCATATACAGAGAGTAAGGTACATGGCAGAGTAATGCAACATTTCCATATACAAAGTTCTAGCTACATGACAGATTATTCCAACATTTATATATAGATAGAGCTAGCTACATGGTAGAGTAATGCAACATTTCCATATACAGAGTACTAGCAACATGGCAGATGATTCCAACGTATCCATATACAGAGAGCTAGCTACATGGCAGAATAGTGCAACATTTCCATATACTGTGTTCTAGCTACAGGGCAGATGAGTCCAACATGTGTATATTTAGTGGGCTAGTTAAAATATATCATGTTCATACACAGAGAGTTGGCCCCATAGTCCAACGTGGCCATATACTGAAAGCTAGCTACATGGCAGACAAATCCAATATGTTCATGGACAGAGAGCGACCTACATGTTAGATCAGCCTAACATATCCATGTACACAGACATAGCTACATGGCAGAGTTCTGCAACATTTACAATACAGAGTTCTAGCTATATGGCAGATAAGTCCAACGTGTCCATATACTGATAGCTAGCTACATGGCAGACAAGTCCAATATGTTCATATACAGAGAGCTAGCTACATGGCAGACAAGTCCAACATATCCATGCAAAGAGAGCTAGCTACATGGCAAAGGAGTACAAATGTCCATATACAGAGAATTAGCAACATAGCAGAGTAGTGCAAAATTCACATAAACAGAGCTCTTGTGTCGGGGTCTGACCTCGACATAGTTGTGTTGTTCACGAGTGTTTGGTTCACGAGGAGGGGAGATCCAGTGGCGATAGGGATAGCAAAAGAATACACAGACAAACAGAAGGAGGGAGACAATGAGGCACCCCAAAGCCAGGGTAGATACATCACTGGTGGGCAGGCTTGGGACTACAGGC
>NW_006409027.1:518224-522225 GCF_000296735.1 Chrysochloris asiatica | reverse complement strand
AAACCTGTCCTTGTTCGTCCTCTGATGAAGTTTTACTGCCTTGGTTGTAGGGGGAAAATCTTGAACTTAGAAAGTTAGGGGAATATTGCATTTCTCTGTGTACATCCAGGGCTCATGTTTGGAATTAAATAAATATGACTAAACAATATGATGAGAAACAATTTGCTATTAATTGCCAAGTGGCTAGATCTGTTATACTCAGGCCTATAGGACCTCGAACCTCTGCACAGTCTGCAACACTCTTGCTCCATGGCAGATGAAGCCAACTTGTTCATATACTGAGAGCTAGCTACACGGCAGAGTAGTCCACCATGTCCATATACAGAGTACTTGCTACATGGCAGATGAGTCCAATATGTCCATATACTGAGAGTTTGCTACATGGCAAATCAGTCCAACAACTGTATATTTAGAGGGCTTGCTACAAAGCAGATGAGTCCATCATGTCCATATACTGAGAGCTAGCTATATGGCAGACAAGTCCAATATGTTCATATACAGAGCTAGCTATATGGCAGACAAGTCCAACATATCCAAGCAGAGAGCTAGCTACATGGCAAAGGAGTACAAAATGTCCATATACAGAGAGTTAGCTCCATGGCAGAGTAGTGCAACATTTCCATATACAGAGATCTTGCTTCATGGCAGATGAAGCGAACGTGTTCATGTACTGAGAGCTAGCTACATGGCAGAGTAGTCCATCATGTCCATATGCAGAATACTTGCTACATGGCAGATGAGTCCAACATGTTCATATACTGAGAGTTTGCTACATGGCAAATCAGTCCAACAACTGTATATTTAGAGGGCTTGCTACAAAGCAGATGAGTCCAACATGTTCATTCAGAGAGAGCTAGCTACATGGCTGATGAATGCAACATGTCCATAAACAGAGAGCTAGCTATATGGCAGACTTTTCCAATATGTTCATGTACAGAGAGCTAACTACATGTCAGATCAGTCTAACATATCCATGTGCAGAAAGCTAGCTACTTGGTAGACGAGTCCAAAATGTCCATATACAAGGAGCTAACTTCATGGCAGAGTAGTGCAAAATTTCCATATACAGAGTTGTAGGTAGACGGCAGATGATTCCAAAGTGTCCATATACTGAGAGCTAGCTTCATGGCAGAGTAGTCCAACATGTCCATATACAGAGGACTAGCTACATGGCAGAGTAGCCAAACATGTCCATATACTGGGAGTTAGCTACAGGTCAGATGAGTCCAACATGTGCATATTTATAGGGCAAGCTTCAAGGCAGATGAGTGCAACATGTTCATACAGAGACGGATGTCTACATGGGTGTTGAGTCCATCATGTCCATATACTGAGAGCTAGCTACATGGCAGACAAGTCCAATATGTACATATACAGAGCTAGCTACATGGCAGACAAGTCCAACATATACATGCACAGAGAGCTAACTACATGGCAAAGGAGTAAAAAATGTCCATATACAGAGAGTTAGCTCCATGGCAGAGTAGTGCAACATTTCCATATACAGAGATCTTGCTTCATGGCAGATGAAGCCAACGTGTTCATATACTGAGAGATAGCTACATGGCAGAGTAGTCCAATATAGCCATATACTGAGAGTTAGCTTTATGGCAAATGAGTCCAACATGTATACATATAGAGTATTATCACCAAGGCAGATGAGTCCAACATGTTCATACAGAGAGAGATGGCTACATGGCTAATGAGTCCAACATGTTGATATACAGACTGCTAGCTATATGGCAGCCAAGACCAATATGTTCATATACAGAGAGCTAGCTACATGACAGAGTAGTGCAACATTACCATATACAGAGTTCTAGCTACATGGCAGATGAGTCCAACGTGTTCATATATTGAGAGCTAGCTATATGGCAGATGAGTCGAACATGTTCATATACAGAGAGTGAGCTACATGGAAGAGAAATGCAACATTTCCATATACAGGTTTCTAGCTACATGACAGATGAGTCCATTATGTCCATATATTGAGAGTAAGCTACAAGACAGAAGTCCAACATATGGCTGATGAATCCAACATGTCCATATACTTAGAGCTACCTACATTTCAGACAAGTCCAATATGTTCATATACAGAGAGCTACCTACATGGCAGATAAGTCCAAGTTATACAGGTACAGAGAGCTGGCTACATGGTACACAAAGCCAATATGTACATATACAGAGAGCTAGCTACAATCCGTAGTAGTGCAACATTTCCATATACAGAGTTCTAGCTACATGGCAGGTGATTCCAACATGTCCAAATATTGAGAGCTAGCTACATGGCAGATGAGTCCAAATTGTCCATCTACAGAGAGCTAGCTACATGGGAGAGTAGTGCAACATTTCCATATACAGAGTTCTATCTACATGACAGATGTGTCCAACATGTCCATGTATTGAGAGCTAGCTACATAGCAGAGTAGTTCTACATAGCAGATGAATCCATCATGGTGATATACTGAGAGTTAGCTTTATGGCAGATGCGTCCAACATATATACATTTACAGTACTATTACCAACGCAGATGAGTTCAACATGTTCATACAGAGAGAGATGGCTACATGGCTAATGAGTCCAAAATGTCCATATAGAGAGCACTAGCAACGTGGCAGAGAAGTTCAATATGTTTGTATACATAGAACTCGATACATGTCAGAGTAGTGCAACATTACCAAATACAGAGTTCTATCTACATGACAGATGAGTCCAACATGTCCATATATTGAGAGCTAGCTACATGGCAGATGATTCCAACATGTCCATATACTGAGAGTTAGCTACAAGACAGAAAAGTCCAACATGTGTATATTTAGAGGGCTTGATACAAGACTGGTGAATCCATGATGTTCATACACAGAGAGTTGCTACATGGCTGATGAGTCCAACATGTCCATATACTGAGAGCTAGCTACATGGCAGACAAGTCCAATATGTTCATGTACAGAGAGGTACCTACATGTCAGATCAGTCCAACATATCCATGTACACAGAGATAGGTACATGACAGAGTTATGCAACCTTTCCATATACAGAGTTCTAGCTATATGCCAGATGAGTCCAACATGTCCATAAAATGAGAGCTAGCTACATGGCAGAGTAGTCCTACATGTCCATTTAAAGAGATCTAGCCTCAGAGCAGATGAGTCCAACACGTCCATATACTGAGAGTTAGCTACATGGCAAAAGAGTCCAATATGTGTATATATAGAGGGCTCACTACAAACCAGATGAGTGTAACATGTTCATACAGAAAGAGCTGGCTACATGGCTGATGAGAGCAACATGTCCATATACAGAGAGTGAGCTACATGGCAGACTTGTCCAATATGTTCATGTACAGAGAGCTAACTACATGGCAGATCATTCTAACATATCAATGCACAGAGAGCTAGATACTTGGTAGACTAGTCCCAAATGTCCATATACAGAGAACTAGCTTCATGGCAGGGTTATGCAACATTTTCATATACAGAGTTCTAGCTACATGGCAAATGATTCCCAAGTATCCATATCTTGAGAGCAAGCTACATGGCAGAGTAGTCCAACAAGTCCATATAAAGAGTTCTAGCTACAGGCCAGATGAGTCCAACATGTCCATATACTGAGAGTAAACTACATGACAAATGAGTCCAACATGTGTACATTTAGAGGGCTCAATACAAAACAGATGAGTTCAAAATGTTTATACACAGAGAGGTGGTTACATGAAAGATCAGTCCAACATATATATTTACAAAGAGCTAGTTACATGGAAGACAAGTCCAAAATGTCCATATACCGAGAGCTGGCTTCATGGCAGAGTAGTGCAACATTTCCATATGTTGTTGTTGTTAAGTGCCGTCGAGTCGGTTCCGACCCATAGCGACCCTGTACAGGGTTTACGAGGGTGTAAATCCTTACAGGAGTAGAAAGCCTCATCTTTCTCCCGCGGAGCGGCTGGTAGTTTCGAACCGCTGACCTTAAGGTTCGCAGCCCGATTCGTAACCACTATGCTA
>NW_006409027.1:515115-517451 GCF_000296735.1 Chrysochloris asiatica | reverse complement strand
TCCATATACAGAGTTGTAGCTACATGACAGGTAAGTTCAACATGTCAATATACTGAGAGCTGGCTACATTGCAGAGTAGTCCAATATGTCCATATACAAAATACATTCTACATAACAGATGAGTCCAACCTGTCCATATACTGAGAGCTAGCTACATGGCAGATAGTCCGACATGTCCATATACAGTGTACTAGCTATATAGCAAATGAGTCCAACATGTCCATATACTGAGAGTTAGCTACATGACAGATGATTCCAACATGTGTATATTTATAGGGCAAGATACAAGGAAGATGAGTGCAACATGTTCATACTGAAAGAGCTGGCTACATTGCTGATGAATCCAACAAGTCCATGTACTTAGAGCTACCTACCTGGCAGACAAGTCCAATATGATCATATACAGAGAGCTACCTACATGACAGATCAGTCCAAGATATCCATGTACAGAGAGGAGTAGTTACAAGGCAGATTAGTCAATATATTCATACAGTGAGAGCTGGCTATATGGCTGATGAGTCCAACATGTCCATATACAGAGAGCTAGCTAAATGGCAGACAAGTCCAATATGTTCATATATAGAGAGCTACCTTCATGGCAGATCAGTCCAACAAAACCAGGCACTGAGAGCAAGGTACATGGCAGAGTAGTCCAACAATGTCATATACAGAGTTCGAGCAACAGCGCAGATGAGTCCATCTTGTCCATATACTGAGATTTAGCTACATGGCAGATGAGTCCAACATGTATATATATAATGGACTAGATACAAGGCAGATGAGTCCAATATGTTCATACAGAGAGACCAGGCTACATGACTGAGTAGTCCAACATGTGTATATATAGATCACTAGCTACAAGACAGATGAGTCCAACATGATCATACTGAGAAAACTGGCTGCATGGCTGATGAGTCCAACATGTTCATATACAGAGAGCTAGCTAAATGGTAGACAAGTCCAATATGTTAGTATAGAGCACTCCCTACATGGCAGATCAGTCCAACATATCCATGAACAGACAGCTAGCTACATGGCAGACGAGTCGAAAATGTGTATATACAGAGAGCTACCTACATGGCAGACCAGTTCAACATATCCATGTACACTGAACCAGATATATGACAGTGTAGTGCAACATTTCCATATACAGAGTTCTAGCTGCATGTCAGATGACTCCAATGTGTCCATATACTGAGAGCTAGCTACATGTCAGTGTAGTCCAATATGCCCATATACAGAGTTCTAGCTACAGGGCAGATGAGTCCAACATGTCCATATACTGAAAATTAGCTACATGGCAGCTGAGTCCAACATGTCCATACACAAAGAGCTAGCTACATGTAAGAGAAGTCCAATAACTTCGTATACAGAGAGCTACCTAAAAAGCAGATCAGTCCAACATATTCATGTACAGAGAGCAAGCTACAAGGCAGATGATTCTAAAATGTCCTTATACAGAGAGCTAGTTATATGGCAGAGAAATGCAATATTTCCACACTCAGAATTCTAGCTACTTGGCAGATGAATTCAACATGTCCATATACAGAGTACTAGCTACATGGCAGATGAGTCCAACATGTTCATATTCAAAGAGTTAGCTGCATGGCAGATGAGTCCAACATGTGTATATTTAGAGGGCTCGAAACAAGGCAGATGAGCCCAACATGTTCATACACAGAGAGCTGGATACATGGCTGATGAGTCCAATATGTCCATATACTGAGAACCAGCTACATTAAAGATAGTTCCAATATATTTATATACAGAGAGCTACCTACATGGCCGATCAGTCCAACATATATATTTACAGAGAGCTAGCTACATGCAAGACGAGCCAAAATGTGCATATACACAGAGTTAGTTACAAGGCAGAGTAGTGCAACATTTCAATGTACACAGTTCGAGTTACATGGCATGGCACAGTATTCCAAAATATACATATACAGAGACCTAGCTACATGGCAGCGTAGTGCAATATTACCATATACAGAGTTTTATCTACATGGCATTTGAGTCCAATGTGTCCATATACTGAGACCTAGCTACATGGCAGAGTCGTTAAACATGTCCATGTACAGAGTACTTAGCTACATTGCAGATAACTCCAAAATGTCAATATACTGATGATTAGCTATGTGGGAGATGAATCCAACATGTGTATATTTAGAAGACTAGCTACAAGGCAGATGAGTCCAATATATTCATACACAGTGAGCTTGCTACATGGCTGATGAGTCCAATGTGTCCATATACTGAGGGCTAGCTACATGGCAGAGAAGTCCAACATGTCCATATACAGAATAGTAGTTACATGGCAGATGGGTTCAACATGC
>NW_006409027.1:512986-514671 GCF_000296735.1 Chrysochloris asiatica | reverse complement strand
TTCCATGGCTGATGAGTCCAACATATCCATATACAGAGATCTAGCTACATGGCAGGCAAGTCCAACATGTTCATATGGAGACAGCTACCTACATGGCAGATCAGCCCAATATATCCATGCACAGAGAGATAGCTACATTGCAGACAAATTCAATATGTCCATATACATATAGCTAGCATCACGGCAGAGTAGTGCCATATTTTCATATACAGAGTTCTAGCTCCATGGCCGATGAGTCCAACATGGCCATATACACAGTATTAGCTACATGGCAGATGAGTCCAACATTTCCATATATTGAGATTTAGCTACATGGCAGATGTGTCCAACATGTGTATATATAGAAGACTAGCTACAAGGCAGATGAGTCCAACATGTTCATGCAGAGACAGCTGGCTACATGGCTGATGAGTCCAACATATCCATATACAGAGATCTAGCAACATGGCAGACAAATCCAACATGTTCATATACAGAGAGCTACCTACATGGCAGGTCAGTCCAACATAGCCATGCAAAGAGAGCTCACTACATGACAGACAACTCCAATATGTCCATACATACATAGCTAGCATCACGGCAGAGTAGTGCCACATTTTCATATACTGAGTTTTAGCTCCATGGCAGATGACTCCAACGCGTCCTTATACTGAGAACAAGCTACATGCAGAGAAGTCCAACATGTCCATATACAGAGTGCTAGCTGCATGATAGATGAGTCCACTAAGTCCATATACTGAGATTTAGCTACATGGCAGATGAGTCCAACATGTGTATATATAGAGGACTAGCTACAAGGCAGATGAGTCCAACATGTTCATGCAGAGAGAGCTGGATACATGACTGATGAGTCCAACGTATCCATATACAATGATCTTGCTATATGGCAGGGAATTCCAACATGTTTATATACAAAGAGGTACCTTCATTGCAAATCAGTCCAACACATCCATGCCCAGAGATATGGCTACATGGTAGTCGAATCAAACATGTCCACATACAGAGTACTAGCTACATGGCAGATGAGTCCAACATGTCCATATACTGAGAGTTAGCTACATGGCAGATGAGTCCAACATGTGTTTATATAGAAGACTAGCTACAATTCAGATGCATTCAACATGTTCATACAAAGAAATATGGCTACAAGGCTGATAAGTCCAACATGTCCATATACGGAGCACTAGCTACATGGCAGACAAATCCAATATGTTCATATACAGAAAGCTACTGACATTACAGATCAGTCCAACATATCCATGTACAAAGAGCTAGATAAATGGCAGACAAGTAAAAAATGTCCATATAAAAAGAGCTAGCTACATGGCAGAGTAGTTCAACATGTCCATATACAGAGTAGAAGCTACATATCAGATGAGTCCAACGTGTCCATATAATGAGAGTTAGGTGCATGGCAGATGAGTCCAACATGTGTATATATAGAGGACTACCTACATGGCAGAAGAGTCTAACATGTTCATACAGAGAGAGTTGGCTACATGTGTGATGAGTCCCGCATGTCTATATACAGAGAGCTAGCTACATGGCAGATTAGTCCTATATGTCCATATTGAGTCCAATGTGTCCAAATACTGAGAGATAGCTACAAGGCAGAGTAGTCCAACATTTCCATATACAGAGTACTAGCTATATGGCAGATGAGTCCAAAATGTCCATATACTGAG
>NW_006409027.1:510372-512061 GCF_000296735.1 Chrysochloris asiatica | reverse complement strand
TGAGAGTTAGCTACATGGCAGATGAGTCCAACATGTGTTTATATAGAAGACTAGCTACAATTCAGATGCATTCAACATGTTCATACAAAGAAATATGGCTACAAGGCTGATAAGTCCAACATGTCCATATACGGAGCACTAGCTACATGGCAGACAAATCCAATATGTTCATATACAGAAAGCTACTGACATTACAGATCAGTCCAACATATCCATGTACAAAGAGCTAGATAAATGGCAGACAAGTAAAAAATGTCCATATAAAAAGAGCTAGCTACATGGCAGAGTAGTTCAACATGTCCATATACAGAGTAGAAGCTACATATCAGATGAGTCCAACGTGTCCATATAATGAGAGTTAGGTGCATGGCAGATGAGTCCAACATGTGTATATATAGAGGACTACCTACATGGCAGAAGAGTCTAACATGTTCATACAGAGAGAGTTGGCTACATGTGTGATGAGTCCCGCATGTCTATATACAGAGAGCTAGCTACATGGCAGATTAGTCCTATATGTCCATATTGAGTCCAATGTGTCCAAATACTGAGAGATAGCTACAAGGCAGAGTAGTCCAACATTTCCATATACAGAGTACTAGCTATATGGCAGATGAGTCCAAAATGTCCATATACTGAGGGTTAGCTACATGGCAGATGTGTCCAACATGTGTATATATAGAGTACTATCACCAAGGCAGATGAGTGCAACATGTTCAAACAGAGAGAGATGGCTACATGGCTAATGAGTCCAAAATGTCCATATACAGAGAGCTAACTACATGGAAGACAAGTCCATATATGTTCAGATACAGATAGCTAACTACATGGCAGATCATTCCAACATATCCGTGCACATAGAGCTAGCTACATGGCAGACGAGTCCATAATGTTCATATACAGAGACATGGAAGAGTGTTGCAACATTTCCTTATAAAGAACTCTAGCTCCAAGACCGATAATTCCAACATGTCCATATCCTGAGAGCTAGCTACATGGAAGATGTGTCCAACAGGTACATATACAGAGAGTTAGACTCATGACAGATGAGTTCAATATGTGAATATATAGAGGACTAGCTAGAAGACAGATGAGTCCAACAAATTCATACAGGCAGGACTGGCTAAATGACAGATGAGTCCAACATTTCCATGTACTGAGAGGTAGCTACATTGCAGAATAATCCAACATGTCCATATACAAAGTACTAGCTACATGCCAGAATGAGTCCAACATGTCCAAATACTGAGAGTTAGCTACATGGCAAGGTGCTGCAACATTTTCATATACATGGTTCTAGGTACATGGCAGATTAGTCCAACGT
The DNA here is from genome assembly GCF_000296735.1 of Chrysochloris asiatica. NCBI lineage: Eukaryota > Metazoa > Chordata > Mammalia > Afrosoricida > Chrysochloridae > Chrysochloris > Chrysochloris asiatica. The sequence continues at coordinate 510,737 of NW_006409027.1, read as the reverse complement.
GTCCATATGCTGGGAACCAGATTCATGGCAGAGTATTACAACATGTCCATATAAAGAGTACTAATTACAGTGCAGATGAATTCAACATGTGCATATATAAGGGACTAGCTACAAGGAAGATGAGTTCAAATGTTGATACAGAGAGAGCCGGCTAAATGGATGATGAGTCCAACATGTCCAAATAGAGAGTGCTAGTTACATGGCAGACAAATCCATTACGTCCATATAGAGGGAGTTACCTATATGGCAGATCAGTCCAACATATCCATGAACAGAGAGCTAGCACATGGCAGACGAATCCAAAATGTCCATATACAGAGAGCTAGCTACATGGCAGTGTAGTGCAACATTTCCATATACAGAGT
>NW_006409027.1:503653-510272 GCF_000296735.1 Chrysochloris asiatica | reverse complement strand
TACCTATATGGCAGATCAGTCCAACATATCCATGAACAGAGAGCTAGCACATGGCAGACGAATCCAAAATGTCCATATACAGAGAGCTAGCTACATGGCAGTGTAGTGCAACATTTCCATATACAGAGTACTAGCTCCATGGCAGATGAGTCCAATATGTCCATTTACTGAGAGTTAGCTACATGGCAGAGGAGTCCAACATGTGTATATATAGAGTACTAACTACAAGAGACAATAGTTCAAAATGTTCATACAGAGAGATCTGGCTGCATGACTGATGAGTCCAACATGTACACATAAAAAAAGCTAGCTAAATGGCAAACAAGTCCAATATGTTTATATACAGAGAGCTACATACTTGGCAGATCAGTCCAACATATCAATGCACAGAGAGTTAAACACATGGCAGACGAGTCCAATATGCCCATATACAGAGAGCTAGCTACATGGCAGGGTACTGCAACATTTCCATATACAGAGTTCTAGCTACATGCCAGATAAGTCCAACGTGTCCATGTATGAGATCTTGCTACATGACAGAGTAGTCCAACATATCCATATACAGAGTATTAGCTTCATGGCAGATGAGTCCAACATGTCCATATACTGAGAGCTAGCTACATGGCATATGAATCCAACATTGTATATATAGAGGGCTAGGTACATGGCAGATAAGTCCAACATGTTCATACACAGAGAGCTGTCTACATGGATGAGTCCAACATGTCCATATACAGAGAGATAGCTACATGACAGACAAGTCCAATATGTTCATATACAGAGAGCTACCTACATGGCAGAACAGTCCAACATATCCATTCACAGAGAGGTAGATACATGGAAGACAACTCCAAAATGTCCATAAAAAGAGAGCTAGCTACATGGCAGTGTAGTGCAACAATTCCATATACAGAGTTCTAGCTAAATGGCAGATGAGTCCATCGTGTCCATATACTGAGAGGTAGCTACATGGCAGAGTAGTCCAACATGTCCAAATACAGAGTACTAGCTACATGGCAAATAAGTCCAACATGTCCATATACTGATAGTTAGCTACATGCCAGATGAGTCCAACATGTGTATATATAGAGGACTAGCTACAAGGCAGATGAATCCAACATGTTCATACAGAGAGAACTTGCTACATGGCTGATGAGTAAAACATGTCCATATATAGACAACTAGCTACATGGGAGACACGTCCAATATGTTCATATACAGAGAGCTACCGACATTACAGTCCAACATATCCATGTACAAAGAGCTAGATACATGGCAGAGAAGTACAAAATATCCATATAAAAAGTTCTAGCTACATGGCAGAATAGTTCAACATGTCCATATATAGAGTAGTAGCTACATGTCAGATGAGACCAACATGTCCATATACTGAGAGTCAGGTTCATGGCAGATGAATCCAACATGTGTATACTTAGAGGACTACCTACATGGCAGATGAGTCTAACATGTTCATAAATAGGGAGCTGGCTACATGTGTGATGAGTCCCACAAGTCTATATACAGAGAGCTAGCTCCATGGCAGACAAGTCCAATATGTTCTTATGCAGAGATCTAGCTACATGGCAGAATAGTCCTATATGTCCATATACAGAGTTCTATGTACATGTCAGATGAGTCCAATGTGTCCAAATACTGAGAGATAGCTACATGGCAGAGTAGTCCAACATTCCCATATACAGAGTACTAGCTATATGGCAGATGAGTACACAATGTCCATATACTGAGAGTTAGTTACATGGCAGATAAGTCCAACATTTGTATATATAGAGGACTAGCTACAAGGCAGATGTGCCCAACATGTTTATAGAGAGAACTTGCTACATGGTTAATGAGTACAACATGTCCATATACAGGGAGGTAGCTACATGACAGAAAAGTCTAATATGTTCATATAAAGAGAACTACCTACATGTCAGATAATTCCAACATATCCATGCACAGAGAGCTAGCTACATGGCAGATGAGTCCAAAAGGTCCATATACAGATACATTTAAGAGGGCTGCAAAATTTCCATATACAGAGTTCTAGCTCCATGGCAGATGAGTCTAACATGTCCATATCCTGAGAGCTAGATACATGGCAGATGAATCCAACATGTCCATATACAGAGAGTCAGATTCATGACAGATGAGTCCAATATGTGAATATATAGAGGACTAGCTAGAAGACAGGTGAGTTCAATATATTCTTACAGACAGAACTGGCTACATGGTTGATGAGTCCAGCATGTCCATATACTGAGAACTAGACACATGGCAGAATGAGTCCAACATGTCCATATACTGAGAGATAGCTACATATCAGGGTATTGCAACATTTTCATATACAGAGTTCTAGGTACAAGGCAGATGGGCCAATGTGTCCATATCCTGCGAACTAGATTCATGGCAGAGTATTACAACATGTCCATATAAAGAGTACTAGATACATGGCAGATAAGTCCAACATGTGTATATATAAGTTAGTAGCTACAAGGCAGATGAGTCCAAATGTTGATACAGAGATAGCCAGCTACATGGATGATGAGTCCAACATGTGCATATAGAAAGAGCTAGTTACATGGCAGACATGTCCAATATATTCATATACAGAGAGTTACCTACATGGCAGATCAGTCCAACATATCCATGCACAGAGAGCTAACTACATGGCAGAAGAATCCAAAATGTCCATATACAGAGAGCTAGTTACATGGCAGAGTATTACAACATTTCCATATACAGAGTTCTAAGTACATGGCAAATGAGACCAACGTGTGCATATACTGAGAGCTAGCTACACGGCAGAGTAGTCCATCATGTCCACATACAGAGTACTAGCTACATGGAAGATGAGTACAACATGTCCATACACTGAGAGTTAGCTACATGGCAGATGAGTCCAACATGTTCATACAGAGAAAGCTGGGTACATGGCAGACTAGTCCAATATGGTCATATACAGGGAGCTACATGCATGGCAGATTAGTTCAACACATCCATGCACAGAGAGATAGATACATGGCGGACGAGCCCAAATTTCCATATACAGAGAGCTGGCTACATGGCAGAGTAGTGCAACATTTCCATACTTAGAGTTCTAGCTACATGGTAGATGAATCCAACGTGTCCTTATAATGAGAGCAAGCTACATGGCAGAGTAATTCAAGTTGCTCATATACAGTGTACTAGCTAAATGGTGCATGAGTCCAACATGTCCATATACTGATAGTTAGCTACATGGCATTTGAGTCCAACGTGTGTATATTTACAGGACTAGCTACAAGGCAGATGAGCCCAATATGTTCATAAACAGATAGCTGGCTACATGGCTGATGAGTCCAACATGTCCATAAACTGAGAGCTAACAACATGGCAGACAAGTCCAATATGATAATATTCAGAGAGCTACCTACATGGAAGATCATTCCAACGTATCCATGCACAGAGAGCTAGCTACATGGCAGAAAAGTCCAAAATTCCCATATACAGAGCCTAACTATATGACAGTGTAGTGCAACATTTCAATATACAGAGATCTAGGTACATGGCAGATGAGTCCAACGTGTCCACATACTGAGAGCATGCTGCATGGCAGAGTACTCCAACATGTCCATATACAGCGTACTAACTACATGGCAGATGAGTCCAACATGTCCATATACTGAGTGTTAGCTACATGGAAGATGTGTCCAACATGTGTACATTTATAGGGTAAGCTACAAGGCAGATGAGTACAACATGTTCATACATAGAGAGCTAGATACATGGCTTATGAGTCCAATAGGTCAATATACTGAGAGCAAACTATATGGCAGACAAGACCTATATGTTCATATACACAGGGAGCTACATACGTGGCAGATCAGTTCAAGATATGCATGTACAGAGATGTAGCTACATGGCAGACGAGTCCAAAATTTCCATATACAGACAGCTAGCTACATGGCAGAGTAGTGCAACATTTCCATTTATAGAGTTCTAGCTACATGGCAGATGTGTCTAACGTTTCCATATACTGAGAGCCAGCTGCATGGTAGAGTACAACAACATGCCCATATACAAGGTACTAACAACATGGGAGTTGAGTCCAAAGTGCCCATATGCAGAGTACTATCTACATGGCAGATGAGTCCAACATGTACATACAGATAGACCTAGTTACATGTCAGACGAACTTAAAAAGGGCATATACAGAGAGCTAGCTACATGGCAGAGTAGTGCCACGTTTTCATTTATAGAGTTCTAGCTACTTGGCAGATGTGTCTAATGTTTCCATATACTGAGAGCTAGTTGCATGGCAGAGTACTCCAACATGCCCATATACAGAGTACTAACTACATGGCAGATGAGTCCGACATGTGTATATATAGAGGAGTAGAAACAAGGCAGATGATTCCAACATGTTCACACCGAGAGAGCTGGCTTCATGACTGATCAGTCCCTTATGTCCGTATACAGAGAACTAGTTACATGGCAGAGAAATACAATATGTTCATATACAGAGAGCTACCTAAGTGGTAAATCAGTCCAACATTTACATGCACAGAGAGGTAGCTACATGGCAGACAAGTCCAAAATTACCATGTATAGAGAGGTAGCTCCATGGCACAGTATCCTAACCGGTCCTTATACAGAGTACGTGCTCCATGGCAGATGAGTCCAACATGTCCATATACAGAGAGTTAGCTATATCGCAGATGAGTCCAACATGTGTATATATAAAGGACCAACTACAAGGTAGATGAGTCCAACATTTTCATATGGAGAAAGCTGGCTATATGGCTGATGAGTTCCACATGTCCATATACAGAGAGCTAGCTACATAGCAGATGAGTATAACATGAACATACACAGAGTACTAGCTACATGACAGATGAGTCCAACTTGCCCATATACTGAGAGTTAGCTACATGGCAGATAAGTCCAACATGTGTATATATAGAGGACTAGCTACAAGACAGAGGAGTTCAACATGTTCATACAGAGAGAGCTGGCTACATGGCTGATGAGTCCAACATGTCCATTTACCGAGAGCTAGCTCTCTTGCAGACAAGTCCAATACTTTCATATACAGAGAGATACCTACACGGCAGATCAGTTCAACATATCCATGCAGAAAGCGAGGTACATGGCAGACAAGTCAAAAATGTCCATATAGAGAGAGCTAGCTACATGCCAGAGAAGTCCAAGATTTTCATATACAGGGTTCTAGCTACATGGAAGATGAGTCCAACATGTCCATATATTGAGAGCAAGCTACATGGCTGATAAGTCCAACACGTCCAAATACTGAGAGTTAGCTACTTGGCAGAAGATTCCAACATGTGTATATTTAGAGGATTTACTACAAGGAAAATGAACCCAACATGTTCATACACAGAGAGATGGCTACATGGCTGATGAGTCCAACATGTCCATATAATGAGAGCTACATACATGGCAGAGAAGTCCAATATGTTCATATTCAGAGAGCTACCTACATGGCAGATCAGTCCAACATATCCATGCACAGAGAGCTAGCTACATGGCACATGAATCCAAAATGTCCATATACAGAGAGCTAGCTACATGTCAGATCAGTCCAACATATCCATATACTGAGAACTAACTTCATGGCAGAGTAGTCCAACATGTCCATATAAAGAGTATTACCTATATGGCAGATGAATCCAACATGTCCATATACTAAGAGGTAGCTACATGGCAGATGGGTCCAACATATGTATATAGAGAGGACTAGCTACAAGGCATATGAGATCAACATGTTCATACAGAGATAACTGGGTACAGGACTTATGAGTCCAACATGTCCATATACAGAGAGCTAGCTACATGGCAAACAAGTCCAATATGGCTATATACAGAAAGCAACCTACATGGCAGATCAGTCCAACATATCCATGCACAGAGAGCTAGCTACGTGGCAGAAGAGTCCAAAATGTCCATATCCAGAGAGCCAGCTATATGTCAGAGTAGTGCACCATTTCCATATACAGAGAACTAGCTACATGGCAGATGAGTCCACCATGTCCTTATACTGAGAGCTAGCTACATGGACAAGTAGTCCAATATTTCCATATACAGAGTACTAGCTACATGGCAGATGAGTCAAACATGTTCATATATTGAGAGTTAGCTACATGGCAGATGAGACCAACATGTGTACATTTATAGGGCAAGCTACAAGTCAGATGAGTCCAACATGTTCATACACAGAGAGCTAGCTACATGACAGAGTAGTGCTACATTTCCATATATAGAGTTGTAGGTACAAGGCAGATGATTTCAACGTGCCTGTATACTGAGAGCTACCTACATGGCAGAGTAGTCCAACATGTTCTTATACAGAATGTTAGCTACATGGCAGATGAGTCCAACATGGCCATATACTGAGAGTTACCTACATGGCAGATGAGTCCAATATGTGTATATATGGAGGACTATCTACAAGTCAGATGAGTGCAACATGTTCATTTGGAGAAAGCTGGCTATATGGCTGATGAGTCTCACATGTCCATATACAGAGATCTAGCTTCATGGCAGATGAGTCCAACATGCCCAAATACAGAGTACTAGCTACTTGGCAGATGAGTCCAACATGTCCTTATACTGAGAG
>NW_006409027.1:500462-502783 GCF_000296735.1 Chrysochloris asiatica | reverse complement strand
TTAGCTACATGGCAGAGTAGTGAATCATTTCCATATACAGAATTCTACGCACATGGCAGATGAGTTAAAAGTGTCCATATACTGAGAACTAGCTACATGTCAGAGTACAACAAACATGCCCATATACAGAGTACTAGCTATATGTCAGATGAGTCCAACATGTCCATATACTGAGAGTTAGCTACATAGTAGATGAGGCCAACTTGTGCATATTTAGAGGACTAGCTACAAGGCAGATGCGACCAATATGTTATTACACAGAGATCTGACTACATGGGTGATGAGTCCAACATATTCATAAACTGAGAGCTACCTAAATGGCAGACAAGTCTAAGATGTTCATATACAGAGAGCTTCCTATGACAGATCGGTCCAACATGTCCATGCATAGAGAGCTAGCTACATGGCAGACGAGTCCCAAATGTCTATATAGAGAGCTAACTACATGGCAGTGTACTGCAACATTTCCATATACAGAGTTCTAGCTACATGGCAAATGAGTCCAACGTGTCCATATATTGAGAGTTAGCTACATGGCAGATGAGACCAACACATGTACATTTATAGGGCTAGCTACAAAGCAGATGAGTCCAACATGTTCATACAGAGAGAGCTGGCTGCATAGCTGATGAGTCCTACATGTCCATATACAGAGAGCTAGCTACATGGCAGACAAATCCAATATGTTCATATACAGAGAGCTACGTACATGGCAGATCAGTCCAACCTATCCATGCACAGAGAACTAGCTACATGGCAGACGAGTCCAAAATGTGCATATACAGAGAACTAGCTGCATGGCAGAGTAGTGCAACCTTTCCATATACAGAGTTCTAGCTACATGACAGATGAGTCCAACGTGTCCATATACTGAAAACAGGCTACAAGGGAGAGTAGTCAAACATGACCATATACAGAGTACTAGCTATATGGCAGATAAGTCCAACATGTCCATATACTGAGAGTTAGCTATGTGGCAGATGAGTCCAAGATGTGTATATTTAGAGAACTAGCTACAAGGCAGATGAGTCCAACATGTTCACAAAGAGAGAGATTCCTACATGGCTAATGAGTCCAATATGTCAATATACTGAGAGCTAGCAACATGGCAGACAAGTACAATATCTTCATATACAGAGAGCTAGCTACATGACAGACTAGTGCAACATTTCCATATACAGAGTTCTAGATACATGGCAGATGAGCCCAACGTGTCCATATACAGAGAGCTAGCTACATGGCAGAGTAGTGCAACATTTCCATGTACAGAGTTCTAGCTACATGGCAGTTGAGTCCAATGATTGCATATACTTTGAGTTAGCTACATGGCAGATTAGTGCAACAGTTCCAAATACAGAGTTCTAGCTACATGGCAGATGTGTACAAAATGTCTATATACTGAGAGTTAGCTACATGGCAGATGAATCCAACATGTGTATATTTAGACGGCTAGCTACACTGCAGACAAGTCCAATATCTTCATATACATAGAACACCTACATGGCAGATCATTCCAACATATCCATGTACAGAGAGCTAGCTACAGGTCAAATGAGTCCAAAATGGCCATATACGGAGAGATAGGTACATGGCAGAGTAATGCAACATTTCCATATACAGTGTTTTAGCGACATGGCAGATGAGTCTATCGTGTCCATATACAGAGAGCTAGCTACATGGCAGAGTAGTGCAAGATTTCCATTTACAGAGTTCTAGTTACATGGCAGATGAGTCCAACGTGTGCATATACTGAGAGCTATCTAAATGGCAGAGTAGTCCAACATGTCCATATACGGAGAGCTAGGTACGTGGCAGATTAGTTCAACATGTACATATACTGAGAGCTATATACATGGCAGATGAGTCCAATATATTCATATACAGAGAGCAAGTACATATCTGATCAGTCCAGCATTTCCATTTACAGTGAGCTAGCTACATCGCATATGAGTCCAAAATGTCCATATACAAAGGGTTAGCTACATGGCAGAGTAGTACCACATTTCCATAATCACTGTTCTAGCTACATGGCAGAAGAGTTCAACATGTGCATATATGGAGAGCTAGCTCCATGGCAGAATAGTGCAACATTTCCATATACAGAATTCTACATACAAGGCAGATGTGGCCAATGTGTCCATATACAGAGAGCTAGCTACATGGCAAAGTAGTGCAACATTTCAATACACAAAGTTCTGGATACATAGCAGATGATTCTAACGTGTCCATATACAGAGAGTGAGCTTTATGGCAGAGCAGTGTAACATTTCCTTATACAGAGTTCTAGCTACATGGCAGATGAGGAGTAAAACATGTCCATA
>NW_006409027.1:496740-498367 GCF_000296735.1 Chrysochloris asiatica | reverse complement strand
GGATCAGCCAGGTGGCATCATTGATGGACTCAAGTGTGGCAGCGGTGGTGAGGTTGGCCCAGGATCGAACATTGTTTCGTTCTGCTGTACATGGGGTCGCTATGAGTCAGTTCCGACTTGATGGCACCTGACAACAACAACTACTACGAGGCAGATGATTCCATCATGTCCATATACTGAGATCTAGCTTCATGGTAGAGAAGTCTAATTTGTTCATATACAGAGAATAACTATATGGCAGATCAGTCCAACATATCCATGTATAGAGAGCCAGCTACATGACAGATGAGTCCAAGATGTCCATATACAGAAAAATAGCTACATGGCAGAGTAGTACAACATTTCCATATACAAAGTTCTAGCTACATAGCAAATGAATCCTATATGTATATATATGAAGAGTTAGATACATGGAGATGAGTCCAACATGGGTATATTTAGAGGGCTCGCAACAAGACAGATGAGTCCAACATGTACATACATATAGAGCTGGCTCCATGGCTGATAAGACTAACATGTCCATATACTGAGATCTAGCTATATGGCAGACAAGACCAATATGTTCATCTACAGAGCACTAGTTCATGACAGATCAGTCCAACATATCCATTTACAGTGAGCTAAGTCCATGGCATACGAGCCAAAATGTCCATATACAGAGGGCTAGCTACATGACAGAATAGTGCAACATTTCAATACACAGAGTTCTGGATACATGGCAGATGAGTACAACGTGTCCATATACAGAGAGCTAGCTCCATGGCAGAGTAGTGCAATATTTCCATATACCGAGGTCTAGCTACAAGGCAGAAAAGTCCATCGTGTCCAAATACGGAGAGCTAGCTACATGGCAGAATAATGCAACATTTCCATATACAGAGATGTAGCTACATGGCAGATGAGTGCAATGTGTCCATATTCAGAAAGCTAGCTACATGACAGAGTAGTGCAACATTTCCATATACCGAGCTCAAGCTACATGTTAGAAAAGCCCAACGTGTGCATATACGGAGAGAGCTAGCTACATGGCAGAGAGCTAGTAACGTGTCAAGCTACATGACAGAGTAGTGCAACATTTCCATATACAGAGTTCTAGCTACATGGCAGATGAGTGCAATGTGTCCTTATAGAGAGAGCTAGCTACATGGCAGAGTAGCGTCACATTTCAATACCCGAAGTTCTGGATACATGGCAGATGAGTTTAACGTGTCCATATACAGAGAGCTGGCTACATGGCAGAGCAGTGCAACATTTCCATATACAGAGTTCTAGCTACATGGCAGATGAGTACAAGGTGTCCATATACTGAGAGCTAGCTACAAGGCAGATGAGTCCAACATGTTCATACACAGAAATCTAGCTACATGGCAGACTAGTCCAAAATGCCCATATACAGAGAGATAGCTACAAGGCAGAGTTGTGCAACATTTCCATATACAGAGCTCAAGTTACATGGCAGATGAGTCCAACATGTCCATATAGAGAGACTACCTACATGGCAGAGTAGTGCAACATTTCCATATATTGATTTGTAGCTACATGACAGAAGAGTCCAACATGTCCATATACAGAGAGCTAGCTACATGGCAGAGTACTACAACATTTCCATATACAGAATTCTAGCTAC
>NW_006409027.1:488206-496250 GCF_000296735.1 Chrysochloris asiatica | reverse complement strand
ACAGAGAGCTAGCTTCATGGTAGCGTAGTGCAACATTTCAATATACAGAGTTCTGGTTACATGGCAGATGAGTCCAACGTGTCCATATATTGAGAACTAGCTTCAAGACAGAGTAATCCAACATGTCCACATATAGAGTACTAGCTACATGGCAGATCAGTCAAACTTGTCCATATAATCAGAATTAGCTAAGCACAGATGAGTCCAACATATGTATATATAGATTACTAACTACAAGGCAGATGAGTCCATCATGTACTTATACTGAGATCTAGCTTCATGGTCGAGAAGTCCAATTTGTTCATATACATAGAATACCTACATTGCAGATCAGTCCTACATATCCATGTACAGAGAGCTAGCTACCTGACAGATGAGTCCAAGATATCCATATAAAGAGATGGCTGCATGGCAGAGTAGTACAACATTTCCATATACAGAGTTCTAGCTACATGGAAGATGAGTCCCATATGTGTATATATGGAGAGTTAGTTACATGGAGATGAGCCCAACATGTATATATTTAGAGTGCTCGGTACAAGGCAGATGAATGAACATGTGCATACACAGACAGCTGGCTACATGGCTGATGAGTCCAACATGTCCATATATTGAGAACTAGTGACATGACAAACAAGTCCAATATATTCATCTACAGAGAGCCGCCTACATGGCAGATCAGTCCAACATATCCATGTACAAAAAACTAGCTCCATGGCAGTGTAGTGCAACATATCCATATACAGAGTTCTAGCTGCATGGCAGATGAATCCAACTTGTCCATATACTGAGAGCTAGCTACATTGCAGAATAATGCAACATTTCCAGATAAACAGTTCTTGATACATGGCAGATGACTCCAACGTGTCCATATATAGAGAGCTAGCAACATGGGAGAGTAGTGCAACATTTCCATATACAGAATTCTAGCTACATGGCAGATGAGTCCAACTTGTCCATAAACTCAGAGCTAGCTACATGGCAGAGTAGTGCAACATGTCCATATACAGAATTCTAGCTACATGGCAGATGTGTCCAATTTGTGCTTATACTGAGAGCTCGCTACATGGCACATAAGTCCAACATTTGTATATTTAAAGGGATAGCTACAAGGTAGATGAGTCCAACATGTTCATTAACAGAGAGCTGGCTACATGGCAGATGAATACAACATGTCCATATACTGAGAGGCAGCTACATGGCAGATGAATCCAACATGTGTATATTTAGAGGGCTAGCTACATAGCTGACAAGCCCAATATTTTCTTATAAAAAGAGCTACCTACATAGCATGTACAGAGACCTAGCTACATGGCAGACGAGTCCAAAATGTCCATATTCAGAGAGCTAGCTACATGGCCGAGTAGTGCAACATTTCCACATACGGAATTCCAGCTGCAAGGCAAATGAGTCCAACGAGTGCATATACTGAGAGCTAGCTACATGGCAGAGTAATCCAACATGTCCATATACAGAATATGAGCTACATGGCAGATGAGTCCATTATGTCCATATACTGAGAGTTAGCTACATAGCAGATAAGTCCAAAATGTGTATTTTTAGAGGGCTCACTACAAGTAGGATAAATCAAACATGTTAATACAAATAGAGCTGGCTACATGGCTGATGAGTCCAACATGTCCATATACTGAGAGATCAACATGTCCATATACTGCCATAGCTACATGACAGACAAGGCTATTATGTTGCTATATAGAGCACTAACTACATAAGAGATCAGTCCAACATATTCATTTACAGTGAGCTAGCTACATGGCATATGAATCCAGCATGTCCATATACTGAGAGTTAGCTACATGGCAGACAAGTCCAATATGTTCCTATATAGAGCACTACATGACAGACCAGTCCAACATATCCATTTACACTGAGCTAAATACATGGCATATGAGTCCAAAATGTCAATATACACTACAAGACAGAGTAGTGCAACATTTCATTATACTCTGTTCTAGCTACATGGCAGAATAGCCCAACATGTCCACAAACAGAGTTCTAGCTACATGTTAGATGAGTCCATCATGTCCATATACTGAGAGTTAGCTTCATGGCAGATGAGTCCAACAGGTGTATATTTAGAGGGCTCGAAATAAGGCAGATCAGTCCAACATGCTCATACACAGAGAGTTGGCTACATGACTGATGAGACCAATATGTCCATATATTGAGATGTAGCTACATTACAGACAAGTCCAATATGTTCATATACAGAGAGCTACCTACATGGCAGATCAGTCTAACATATACATTTACAGAGAGCTAGCTACCTGGCAGACGAGTCCAAAATGTGAATATACACAGAGCTAGATATATGGCAGAGTAGTGCAACATTTCAATATACAGAGTTCTAGCTACATGGCAGAGTAGTCCAACATGTACATATACAGAGAACTAGCTACATGGCAGAGTAGTGTAATATTTCCATAAACAGACTTCTATCTACATGGCAGATGAGGCCAACATGTCCCTATACAAAGACCCAGCTACATGGCAGAGTCGTCAAATATGTCCACGTACAGAGTACTAGCTACATTGCAGATAAGTCCAACATGTCCATATACTGAGACTTAGCTACATGGGAGATGAGTCCAATATGTTCATACACAGAGAGCTTGCTACATGGCTGATGATTCCAAATTATTCATATACTGGGAGCTAGCTACATGACAGATGAGTCCAAAATGTCCATATACAGAGAGCTTGCTAATGGCAGAGTTGTGCACCATTTCCATATGCAGAGTTCTATCTACATGACAGATGAGTCAAACGTGTCCATATACTCACAGCTAGCTACATGGCAGAGTAGTCCAACATGTCCATATACAGAGTACTAGCTACATGGAAGATGAATCCAACATGTCCACATACTGTGAGTTAGCTACATGCAGATGAGTCCACCATGTGTATATATAGAGGACTAGCTACGAGGCAAATAACTGCAACCTGATTTAACAAAGGGAGCTGGTTACATCGCTGATGATTCCCACATGTCCATATACAGAGAGTTAGCTACATGGCAGACAATTCCAATGTGTTCATATACAGAGAGCTATCTACATGGTGGATGAGTCCATCATATCCATGCACAGAGAGCTGGCTACATGGCAGACAATTCCAAAATGCCCATATACAGAGAGCTAGCTACATGGCAAAGTAGTGCAACATTTCCATATACAGAGTTCAAGCTACGAGGCAGAGGAGTCCAATGTGTCCATCTACTGAGAGGGAGCTAAATGGCAGATTATTCCAACATATCCATATACAGACTACTAGGTACATGCCAGATGAGTCCAACATATACATATATTGAGAGTTAGCTACATGGCAGATAAGTCCAATATGTTCATATAGAGAGAGCTACCTACATGGAAATTCAGTCGAACATATTCATGCACAGATACCTAGCTACATGGCAGACAAGTCCAAAATGTCCATATAGAGAGAGCTACTAAGATGGCCATATGGGTCGGACCCGACTCGATGGCACTTAACAACAACAACAACACTAAGATGGCCGAGTAGTGGAACATTTTCATATACAGAGTTCTAGCTATATGGCAGATGAGACCAGCGTGTTTATATACTGAGAGCTAACTATTTGGCAGAGTAGTCCTACATGTCCATATACAGAGTACTAGCTACATGTAGATGAATCCAACATGTCCATATACTGAGAGTTAGCTACTTGGCAGAAGAGTCCAACATGTGAATATTTAGAGGATTAGCTACAAGACAGATGAGCTCAACCTGTTCACACACAGAGAGATAGCTACATGGCTGATGAGTCCAACATGTCCATATAATGAGAGCTACATACATGGCAAAGAAATCCAATATGTTTATATACAGAGAGCTACCTACATGGCAGATCAGTCCAACATATACATACACAGAGAGCTAGCTACATGGCAGATCAGTCCAACATATCCATATACTGAGAACTAACTTCATGGCAGAGTAGTCCAATATGTCCATATAAAGATTACTAAATACATGGCAGATGAGTCCAACATGTCCATACACTGAGAGTTAGCTACATGGCATACAAGTCCAATATATTCATATACAGAGAGCTACATACATGGCAGATCACCCCAACATATCCATGCACAGAGAGCTAGCTACGTGGCAGAAGAGTCCAAAATGTCCATTTCCAGAGAGCCAGCTATATGGCAGAGTAGTGCAACATTTCCATATACAGGGAACTAGCTACATGACAGAAGAGTCCAGCATGTCCATGTACTGAGAGCTAGTAACAAGGCAGGGTAGTCCAATATTACCATATACAGAGTAATAGCTACATGACAGATGAGACCAACATGTCCATATATTGAGGGTTAGCTACATGGCAGATGAGACTAACATGTGTACATTTATATGGAAAGATACAAGGCAGATGAGCCCAACATGTACATACACAGAGACCTAGCTACATGGCAGACAACTCCAAAATGTCCATATAAAGAGAGGTAGCTTTATGGCAGAGTAGTGCTACATTTCAATATACAGAGTTGTAGGTACATGGCAGATGATTCCAAAGTGTCCATATACTGAGAGCTAGCTAAATGGCAGAGTAATCCAACATGTCCATATACAATGTATTAGCTACATGGCAGATGAGTCCAACATGTCCATATACTAAGAGTTACCTACATGGTAAATGAGTGCAATATGTGTATATATGGAGGACTAGCTACAAGGCAGATGAGTCCAACATGTTCATTCGGAGAAAGCTGACAATATGGCTGATGAGTCTCATATGTCCATATACAGAGAGCTAGCTTCATGGCAGATGAGTCCAACATGCCCAAATACAGAGTACTAGCTACTTGGCAGATGAGTCCAACATGTCCATATACTGATAGTTAGCTACATGTCAGATGCGTTCAACATGTGTATATATAAAGAATGAGGTACAAGGCAGATTATTCCAATATGTTCATACAGAGAGAGCTGGCTACATGGCTGATGATTCCCAATGTCCATATACAGAGAGCTAGCAACATGGCAGTCAAGTCCAATATGTTCATATTTAGAGAGGTACCTACATGGCAGATTGGTCCAACATATCTTTGCACAGAGAGTGAGCTACATGGCAGACGAGTCCAAAATGTCCATATACAGAGTTGTAGATACATATCAGATGAATCCAAAGTATCCATATACTGAGAGCTAGCTACATGGCAGAGTACTCCATCATGTCCATATATAGAGTATAAGCTACATGGCCGATGAGTCCCACATGTCCATATACAGAGAGCTAGCAACATGTGAGATGAGTCCAAATTTTTTATATATAGAGCACTAGCTACAAGGCAGATGAGTCCAACATGTTCATACAGAGAGAGCTGGCTATATGGCTGATAAGTCCAACATGTCCATATACTGGGAGCTATCTACATGTCAGACAAGGCCAATATGTTCATATACAGAGAGAAACCTACATGGAAGATCAGTTCAACATATCCCTGCAGAAAGAGGTAGCTACATTACAGACAATTCCAAAATGTCCATATACAGAGAGCTAGCTACATGGCAGAGTAGTGCATCATTTCCATATACAGAGTTCGAGTTACATGGCAAATGAGTTAAAAGTGTCCATGTACTGAGAACTAGCTAGATGGCAGAGTACGCCAAATATGCTCAAATACAGAGTACCAGCTATATGGCAGATAAATCCAACATGTCCATATACTGAGAGTTAGCTACATGGCAGAAGAGTCCAACATGTGTATATTTAGAAGACTAGTTCCAAGGCAGATGAGATCAACATGTTCATCCATAGAGAGCTGGCTACATGGGTGATGAGTCCAACATGTCCATAAACAGAGAGCTACCTACATGGCAGACAACTCCAATATGTTCATATACAGAGAGCTTCCTATGGCAGATCAATCCAATATATGCATTCACAGAGAGCTAGCTACATGGCAGACGAGTCCAATATGTCTATATAGAGAGAGCTAGCTACATGGCAGTGTACTGCAACATTTCCATATGCAGAGTTTTAGCTACAGGGCAGATGAGTCCAACATGTCCATATATTGAGAGTTAGCTACATGGCAGATGAGACCAACATGTGTATATTTATAGGGCAAGCTACAAAGCTCATGAGTCCAACATGTTCATACACAGAGAGCTGGCTACATGTCTGATGATTCCAACATGTCCATATACTGAGACCTACCAACATGGCAGACAAGTCCAATATGTTCATATACCGAGAGCTATCTATGGCAGATTAGTCCAACCTATCCATTCACAGAGAGCTAGCTACATGGCAGATGACTCCAAAATGTGCAAACACAGAGAGCTAGGTACATGGCAGTGTAGTGCTACATTACAATATTCAGAGTTCTAGCCACATGGCAGATGATCCCACAGTGTTCACATACTGAGAGCTAGTTATATGGCAGATGAGTCCAACATGTGTATATATAGAGGAGTATATACAAGTCAGATGAGTCCAACATGTGCCCACAGAGAGAATTGGTTTCATGGCTGATGAATCCCTTATGTCCATATACTGAGAGCTAGCTAGATGGCAGGGTAGTCCAACAAGTACATATATGGAGTACTAGCTACATGGCAGATAAGTCAAACATGTCCATATACTGAGATTTAGCTACATGGCAGAGGAGTCCATCATGTGTATATACAGAGGACTAGCTACAAGACAGATGAATCCTACATGTTCATACAGAGAGAGCTGGCTGCATGACTGATGAGTCCA
Source organism: Chrysochloris asiatica (assembly GCF_000296735.1). NCBI lineage: Eukaryota > Metazoa > Chordata > Mammalia > Afrosoricida > Chrysochloridae > Chrysochloris > Chrysochloris asiatica. The sequence goes on along the minus strand of NW_006409027.1, from coordinate 489,496 downwards.
ACATGTCCATATACAGAGAGCTAGCTACATGGAAGACAAGTCCAATATGTTCGTATACAGAGAGCTAGCTGCGTGGCAGAGTAGTGCAACCTTTCATTATACAGAATTCTAGCTACATGGCAGATGGATCCAATGTGTCCATATACTGATAGCTAGCTATATGGCAGGATAGTCCAACATGTCCATATACAGAGTACAAGCTACACGGTAGATGAGTCAAAGATATCCATATACTGAGAGTTAGCTATATGGCAGATGAGCCCAACATGTGTATATATAGAGGACTAGCTACAAGGCAGATGAGTCCAACATGTTCATACAGAGAGACCTGGCTAAATGGCAGATTAATCCAACATGTGTATATATAGAGGACTAGCTACAAGACAGATGAGTCCAACATGTTCTTACAGATACAACTGGCTACAAGGCAGATGCGGCCCTCATGTCCATATACAGAGAGATAGCTACATGGCAGAAAAGTCCAATATGTTCATATACAGAGAGCTACTTACATGGCAGGTCAGTACAACATATCCATGCACAGAGAGCTAGTTACATGGCAGACGAGTCCAAAATGTAAATATACAGAGAGTGAGGTACATGGCAGAATAGTGCAACATCTCCATATACAGACTTATAGCTATAAGGAAGATGAGTCCAACTTGTTCATATGGAGAGAGTTGCCTACATGGCTGATGAGTCCCACATATCCATATACAGAGACCTAGCTACATGGCAGATGATTCCAACATGTCCATATCCAGAGTACTAGCTATATGGAAGATAAGTCCAACATGTCCATATACTGATAGTTAGCTATGTGGCAGATGAGTCCAACATGTGTATGTATAGAGAACGAGCTACAAGGAGACGAATCCAATATGTTCTTACGGAGTGAGCTGGCTACATGGCTGATGAGTCCCACATGTCCATATACAGAGAGCTAGCTACATTGTAGACAAGTCCAATATGATCATATTCAGGGAGCTATCTACATGGAAGATCAATCCAACATAACCACGCACAGAGAGCTAGCTACATGGCAGATGAGTCCAAAATGTCCATATAAAGAGAGCGAGCTACATGGCAGTGTAGTGCAATATTTCCATATACAGAGTTCTAGCTACATGGCAGTTGAGTCCATCGTGTTCATATACTGAGATCTAGCAACATGGCAGAGTAGTCCAACATGTCCATATACAGAATACTAGCTACATGGCAGAGAAGTCCAACATGTCCATATAATGAGAGTTAGCTACATGGAAGATGAATCCAACATATATATATATA
>NW_006409027.1:485568-486770 GCF_000296735.1 Chrysochloris asiatica | reverse complement strand
GACTAGCTACAAGGCAGATGAGTCCACCATGTTAATACAGACAGACCTGGCTACATGGCTGATTAGTCCAACATGTGTATATATTGAAGACTAGCTACAAGGCAGATGAGTCCAACATGTTCATACAGAGAGAGCTGGCTCCATGACTGATGAGTCCAACATGTCCATATACAGAGAGGTATCCCCATGGCAGACAAGTCCAATTTGTTCAAATACGGAGAGCTACCCACATGGCAGAGCAGTCCAACATATCCATGCACACAGAACTAGCTACATGGCAGGCAAGTCCAACATGTCCATATACCGAGAGCTAGCTGCATAGCAGAGTAGTGCAACTTTTCCATATACAAAGTTCTAGCTGCATGGCAGATGAGTCCAATGTGTCCATATACTGAGAGCTAGCTACATGGCAGAGTAATCCAACATGTCCATATACAGACCACTAGCTAAATGGCAGATGAGACCAACTTGTCCATATATCCACAGTTAGCTGCATGGCAGATGAGTCCAACATAAGTATATATAGAGGACTAACTACAAGGCAGATGAGTCTATCATGTCCATATTATGAGATTTAGCTTCATGATAAAGAAGTCCAATTTGTTCATATACAGAGAATACCTACATGGCAGATCAGTCCAACATATCCATGTACAGAGAGCTAGCTACATGTCAGATGAGTACAATGTGTCCATATACTGAGAGCTAGCTACATTACAGACAAGTCCAACATGTTCATATACAGAGAGCTACTTGTATGGCATCAGTCCAACATATACATTTACAGAGAGCTACTTATATGGCAGACTAGTCCAAAATGCCCATATACACAAAGCTAGTTACATGGCAGATTAGTGCAACATTTCCATATACAGAATTCTAGCAACATGGCAGAGTAGTCCAACATGTACAGATACAGACACCAGGCTAATTGGCAGAGTAGTGCAATATTTCCATATATAGACTTCTACCTACATGGCAGATGAATCCAACATGTCCCTAAACTGAGACCTAGCTACATGGAAGAGTTGTCAAACATGTTCATGTACAGAGTACTAGCTACATTGCAGATAAGTCCAATATGTCCATATACTGAGAGTTAGCTACGTGGGAGATGAGTCCAACATGTGTATATTTAGAGAAATCGCTACAAGGAAGATGATTCTCAATATGTTCATACACAGAAAGCTTGCTACATGGTT
>NW_006409027.1:479061-485468 GCF_000296735.1 Chrysochloris asiatica | reverse complement strand
AACATGTTCATGTACAGAGTACTAGCTACATTGCAGATAAGTCCAATATGTCCATATACTGAGAGTTAGCTACGTGGGAGATGAGTCCAACATGTGTATATTTAGAGAAATCGCTACAAGGAAGATGATTCTCAATATGTTCATACACAGAAAGCTTGCTACATGGTTGATGAGTCCAACATATCCATATACTGAGAGCTAGCTACATGAAAAACAAGTCCAATATGTTCATATAAAGAGAGCTTCCTACATAGCAGATCTGTCCAACATATCCATGTAAAGAGAGCTAGCTACATGGCAGACAAGTCCAATACGTCCATATACAGAGATATTGCTACATGGCAGAGTATTGCAACATTTCCAAATACAGAGTTCAAGCTACATGGTAGATGAATCTAAGGTGTCCATATACAGAGAGTTAGCGAGATGGCAGAGTAGTGCAACATTTCCATATACACTGTTCTAGCTACATGGCAGATGAGTCGATTGAGTGCATATACTGAGAGGTAGCTAAATGGCAGAGTAGTCCTACATGTCCATATACAGAGTACTAGCTACATGCCAGATGAGTCCAACATGTACATATATGGAGAGCTAGCTACAAGGCAGATGAGTCCCATATCTTCATACACAGTGATCTACCTCCATGGCAGGTCATTCCAACATATCCATGTACAGAGAGCTAGCTACATGACAGACGGATCCAGCTTGTCCAAATCCGGAGACCTAGCTACATGGCAGAGTAGTGCAACATTTCCATATACAGGATACTAGCTACATGGCAGATGAATACAATGTGTCCATACACTGAATATTAGCTACATGGCAGATTTGTCCAACATGGGTATATTTAGAGGGCTCGGTACAAGGCAGATGAGTCCAACATGTTCATACATAAAGAGCTGGCTACATGGCTGATGAGTCCAACATGTCCATATACTGAGAGCTAGCTACATGGCAGACAATTCCAATATGTTAAAATACAGAGCACTAACTACATGACTGATCAGTCCAACATATCCATTTACAGTGAGCTAGCTACATGGCATATGAGTTCAAAATGTGAATATATAAAGTGCTAGCTACATGACAGAGTAATGCAACATTTCCATATACAGAGTTCTAGCTACATGGCAGAAGAGTCCAACATGTCCATATTCAGAGAGTTAGCTACATGGCAGAGTATTGCAACATTTCCATATACAGAATTCTGGCTACATGGCAGGTGAGGCCAATGTGTTCATATAAAGAGAGCTAGCTACATGGCAGAGTAGGGCAACATTTCAATACACAGAGTTCTGGATACAAGGCACGTGAGGCCAACGCGTCCATATCCAGAGAGCTAGCCACATGGCAGAGTAGTGCAACATTTCCATATATTGATTTGTAGCTATATGGCAGAAGAGTCCAACATGTCCATATACAGTGAGCTAGCTACATGGTAGAGTAGTGCAACATTTCCATATATTGATTTCTAGCTACATGGCAGAAGAGTTCAACATGTCCATATACAAAGAGCTAGCTACATGGCAGAGTAGTGCAATATTTCCATATATACAGTTTTAGCTACATGGCAGATGACTCCAACGTGTCCATATACAGAGAGCTAGCTACATTGCTGAGTAGTGCAACATTTCAACATACAGAGTTCTGGATACATGGCAGACGAGGCCAACGTGTCCATATACAGAAAGCTAGCTACATGGTTGAGTAGTGCAACATTTCAGTAAACAGAGTTCTGGATACATGGTGGATGAGTCTCACGTGTCCATATAGAGAGAGCTAACTACATGGCAGAGTATTTCAACATTTCCTTACACAGAGTTCTAGCTACATGGCAGATGATGCCAATGTGTCCATATACAGAGAGCTAGCTACATGGCAGAGTAGTGTAACATTTCAATATACAGAGTTCTGTATACATGGCAGAAGAGGCCAATGTGTCCATATACAGAGAACCAGCTATATGGCAGAGTGGTGCAACATTTCAATACACAGAGAGCGAGCTACATGGCAGATGATTTTAACGTGTCCATTTACAGAGAGCTAGCTTCATGGCAGAGTAGTGCAACATTTCCATATACAGAGTTCTAGCTACGTGGCAGATGAGTACAACATGTCCATATACTGAGAGCTAGCTACATGGCAGATGTGTCCAACATATGTATTTATAGAGTACTAATTACAAGGCAGATAAATCAAACATGTTCATACACAGAGACTTGGCTGCATGACTGATGAGTCCAACATGTCCATATGCTGAGAGCTAGTCACATGTTAGACAAATCCAATTTGTTCATATACAGAGAGTTACCCACATGGCAAATCAGTCCAACAAATCCATGTACAGAGAGCAAGCTACATGACAGACTAGTTGAAAATGTCCATATACATGGTACTAGCTACATGACAGTTGATTCCAACATGTACATATACAGAGAGTTACCTAAAAGGCAGATAAGTCCCATATCTTCATATACAGAGAGCTACCTACATGGCAGACAAATGCAATATGTTCAAATTCAGAGAGCTAGCTACATGGCAGAGTAATGCAACATTTCCATACACAGAGTTCTAGCTACATGGCAGATGAGTACAACATGTCCATATACTGAGAGTTAACTACAGGGCAGATGAGTCCAACGTATGTATATATAGAAGACTAACTACAAGGCGTATGAGTCCAACATGTCCATATACTGAGAGCTAGCTACATGGTAGACAAGTCCAATTTGATCATATACAGAGAGTTACCTACATGTCAGATCAGTCCAAATTATCCATGTACAAGGAGCTTGCTACAGAGAGATAGCTACATGGCAGAATCCATATACAGAGAGATAGCTACATGGCAGAGTAGTGCAACATTTCCATATACAGAGTTCAAGTTACATGGCAGATGAGTCCAACATGTCCATATACAGAGAACTAGCTATATAGCCGAGTAGTGCAAAATTTCCATATACAGAGTTCTAAGTACATGACAGAAGAGTCCAACATGTAAATTTACAGAGATCTAGCTACATGGCAGAGTAGTGCAACATTTCCATATATTGATTTCTAGCTACATGGTAGAAGAGTCAACATATCCATTTACAGATAGCTAGGTACAATGCAGAGCAGTGCAACTTTTCCATATATTGATTTCTAGCTACATGGCGGAAGAGTAAAACATGTCCATATACAGAGAGTTAGCTACATGGCTGAGTAGAGCAACATTTCCATATACATAATTCTATCTACATGGCAGATGAGTCCAATGTGTCCATATACAGAAAACTACCTACATGGCAGAGTAGTGCAACATTTCAACATACAGGATTCTGGATACATGGCAGATGAGTCCAATGTGTCCATATTCTGAGAGCTGGCTTCATGACAGAGTAGTCCAACACGTCCATATACAGAGAACTCGCTATCTGGCAGATGAGTCCAACTTGTCCATATACTCAGAATTAGCTACAAGACAGATAAGTCCAACATATGTAGATATAGAGGACTAACTACAAGGAAGGGGAGTCCATCATGTCCCTTTACTGAGATCTAGCTTCATGGTAGAGAAGTCTAATTTGTTCAAATACAGAAAATACCTACAGGGCAGTTCAGTCCAACATATGCATGTACAGAGAGCTAGCTACATGTCTGATGAGTCCAAAATGTCCATAGACAGAGAGATAGATACATGGCAGAGAAGTGTATCATTTCCTTATTCAGAGTTCTAGCTACATGGCAGATGAGTCCAATATGTCTTTTTATGGAGAGTTAGTTACATGGAGATGAGTCCAACAGGTGTATATTTAGAGGGCTAACTACAAGGCAGATGACTCCAACATGTCCATATACTGAAACTTAGCTACATGGCAGATAAGTACAGGATGTGTATATTTAGACAGCTAGTTACATGGCAGACAAGTTCAATATCTACATATACAGAGAGCTAACTACATAATAGATCAGTCCAATATATCCACTTTCAGAGAGCTAGCTACATGGCAAACAAGCCAAATATGTTCATATACTGAGAAATACCTACATGGCAGATTAATCCACCATATCCATGTACAGAGAGCTAGCTACATGGCAGACAAATCCAATATATCCATACACAGAGAGCTAGCTACAGGGCACAGTAGTGCAACATTTCCATATACAGAATTCTAGCTACATGACAGATGAGTCCAACATGTCCATATACAGAGAGCTAGCTACATGTCAGTGTAGTGCAACATTTCCATATACAGAGTTCTAGCTACATGATAGTTGAGTCCAACATAGCCATATACTGAGAGATAGATACATGGCAGAGTTGTCCAACATATCCATATACAGAGTACTAGCTACATGGTAGATGAGTCCAACATGTTCATATATGAAGAGTTACCTACATGCCAGATGAATCCAACATGTGTATATTTAGAGGGCTAGTTACAAGGCAGATGAGTCCAACATGTTCTTATGGAGAGAGCTGGCTTCATGGCTGATGAGTCCAACATGTCCTTATACTGAGAGCTAGCTATATGGCAGACAAGTACAATAGATTCATATACAGAGAGATACCTACATGGCATATCAGTCTAACATATCCATGTACATATACCTACCTACATGGCAGAGGAGTACAAAATGTCCATATACAGAGAGGTAGCTTCATGGCAGAGGAGTGCAACAATTTCTTATAAATAGTTCTTGCTACATGGCAGATGAGTACAAAGTGTCCATATATAGAGAGCTAGCAACATGGGAGAATAGTGCAACATTTCCACATACAGAATTCTAGCTACATGGCAGATGAGTTCAACTTGTCCATATACACAGAGATAGCTACATGAAAGAGTGGTGCAACATGTCCATATACAGAGTTCTAGCTACATGGCAGATGAGTCCAATGTGTGCTTATACTGAGAGCTCGCTACATTGCACATGAGTCCAACATTTGTATATTTAAAGGGCTAGCTATAAGGTAGATGAGTCCAACATGTTCATTAACAGAGAGCTGGCTACATGGCAGATGAATCCAACATGTCCATATACTGAGAGTCAGCTATGTGGCAGATGAATCCAATATGTGTATTTAAAGGGCTAGCTGCATAGCAGACAAATCCAAAATCTTCTTACACAAAGAGCTATCTACATAGCATATCTGTCCAACATAATCATGTACAGAGAGCTAGCTACATGGAAGACGAGTCCAAAATGTCCATATTCAGAGAGCTAGCTACATAGCAGAGTAGTGAAACATTTCCATATGCAGAGTTCTAGCTACATGGCAGATGACTCTAACGTGTCCATATACAGTGAGTCAGCTACATGGCAGAGTAGTACAACAATTCCATATACAGAATTCTAGCTACATGGCAGAAGAGTCCAATGAGTGCATATACTGAGATGTAGCTAAATGCAGACTAGTCCAACATGTCCATATACAGATTACTAGCTACATGGCAGATTAGTCAATCATGTACATACACGGAGAGTTAGATACAAGGCAAATGATTCCCATATCTTCATATACAGAGAGCTACCTACATGGCAGATCAGTCCAACATATCCATGTACAGAGAGCTAGCTACAAGGCAGACGAATCCAAAATGCCCAAAATCAGAGATCTAGCTACATGGCAGAGTAGGGCAACATTAGCATATACAGAGTTCTAGCTACATGGTAGATATGTCCAACGTGTCCATATACTGAGACCTAACTACATGGCAGAGTAAACCAACATGTCCTTATACAGGATACTAGCTACATGGCAGATGAGTCCATTATGTCCATATATTGAGAGTTAGCTACATGGCAGATGAATCCAACACGGGTTTATTTAGAGGGATTGGTACAAGACAGATGCATCCAACATGTTCATTCATAGAGAGCTGGCTACATGGCAGAGGAGACCAACATGTCCATATAATGAGAGCTTGCTACATGGTAGACAAGTCCAATTTGTTCATATACAGAAAGTTACCTACATGGCAGATCAGTCCAACATATCCATGTACAGAGATCTAGCTACATGGCAGACTATTCCAAAATTTCCATATACAGAGTACTAGCTACATGTCAGATGACTACAACATGTACATAAACAGAGAGTTAGCTACAAGGCAGATTAATCCCATAACTTCATGTACAGATAGCTACCTACATGGCAGATCAGTCCAACATATCCACGTACAGAGACCTAGCTACATGGCAGACAAATCCAATATGTCCAAATTCAGAGAGCTAGCTACATGGCAAAGCAGTGCAACATTTACATATACAGAGTTCTAGCTACATGGCAGACGAGTACCACATGTCCATATACAGAAAGCTAGCTACATGGCAGAGTAGTGCAACATTGTCATATGCACAGTTTTAGTTACATGGCAGAAGAATCTAACATGTCCATATACTGAGAGCCAGCTACA
>NW_006409027.1:476957-478316 GCF_000296735.1 Chrysochloris asiatica | reverse complement strand
GTACATGGCAGATCAGTCCAACATATCCATGTACAGAGAGCTAGCTACATGGCAGACGAGTACAAAATGTCCATATACAGAGAGCTAGCTACATGGCAGAATAGTGCAACATTTTCATAAAAACAGTTCTTGCTACATGGCAGATGAGTCCTACATGTCCATATAGAGGGAACTAGCAACATGGGAGAATAGTGCACCATTTCCACATATAGAATTCTAGCTACATGACAGATGAGTCCAACTTGTCCATATACACAGAGCTAGATACATGGCAGAGTAGTGCAACATGTCCATATACAGAGTTCTACCTACATGGCAGATGAATCAAACATGTGCATATACTGAGAGTCAGCTACATGGCAGATGAATCCAACATGTGTATTTAGAGAGCTCTAGCTACATAGCAGACAAGTCCTATAGTTTTTATACAGAGAAGTACCTACATAGCAGATCTGTCCAAAAAAATTATTAACAGAGAGCTAGCTACATGGCAGAGTAGTGAAACATTTCCATAGGCAGAGTTTAGCTACATGGCAGAAGAGACCAACGTGTCCATATACCATGATCCAGCTACGTGGCAGAATAGTGCAACAATTCCATGTACAGAATTCTAGCTACATGGAAGATGAGTCCAACGAGTCCATATACTGAGAGGTAGCTAAATGGCAGAGTAGATCAACAAGTCCATATACAGAGTTCTAGCTACATGGCAGATGGGTCCATTATGTACATATACTGAGAGTTAGCTACATGGCAGATGAGTCCAACATGTGTATTTTTAGAGGGATAGGCACAAGGCAGATGAGTCCAACATGTTCATACAAAGAAAGCTGGCTACGTGGCCGATGCGTCCAACATGTCCATATACTGAGAGCTAGCTACATGGCAGACAAGTCCAATATGTTCCTATAGAGAGTGCTACCTATATGACAGATCAGTCCAACATACCCATTTACATTGAGCTAGCTACGTGGCATACGAGTCCAAAATGTCAATATACAGAGGGATATCTACATGGCAGTGTAGTGCAACATTTCCATATACACAGTTCTAGCTACATGGCAGATGATTACAACATGTCCATATACTGAGAGCTAGCTACATGGCAGATGTGTCCAACATATGTATATATAGAGGACTAGCTAAAAGACAGATAAATCCAACAAGTTCATAAACAGAGACTTGTCTTCATGGCTAATGAGTCCAACATGTGCATATACTGAGAGCTAGCTACATGGTAGACAAGTCCAATTTTTTCATATACAGAGAGTCAACTACATGGCAGATCAGTCCAACATATCCAAGTACAGAGAGCAAGCTACATGGCAGACTAGTCCAAAATGTCCATATAAAGGGTAC
>NW_006409027.1:474042-476282 GCF_000296735.1 Chrysochloris asiatica | reverse complement strand
TGAGGCCAACGTGTCCATATACAGAGAGCTAGCTACATGGCAGAGCAGTGCAGCATTTCAATACACAAAGTATTGGATACATGGCAGATGTGTCTAATGTGTCCATATAAGGAGAGCTAGCTACATGGCAGAGTACTGCAACATTTCCATATACAGAGTCCTAGCTACATGGCACTTTAGTACAACGTGTCCATATACTGAGAGATACCTACATGGCAGAGTAATCAAACATGTCCATATACATGATACTAGCTACATGGCAGATGAATCCATTATGTCGATATACTGAGAGTTAGCTACATGGCAGATGAATCCAACATGGGTATATTTAGAGGGCTCGCAGATTAGTCCAACATGTTCATACATATAGAGCTAGTTACATGGCTGATGAGTCCAACAAGTCTATATACTGGGAGCTGGCTACATGGTAGGCAAGTCCAATATGTTCATATACAGAGCGCTAACTACATGACAGATCATTCCAACATATCCATTTACAGTGAGCTATCTACATGATATACGAGTCTAAAATATCAATATACAGAGGGCTAGCTACATGACAGAGTACTGCAACATTTCCATATACACTGTTCTAGCCACAAGGCAGAGTATTGCAACATTTCATATACAGAATTCTAGCTACATGGCAGAAGAGTCCAACGTGTCCATATAAAGGGAGCTAGCTGCATGGCAGAGAACTGCAACATTTACATATACAGAGTTCTAGCTACATGGCAGATAAGTACAACATGTCCATATACTGAGAGCTAGCTACATGGCATATGAGTCCAACATATGTGTATATATAGGACCATCTACAAGGCAGATGAGTCCAACATGTTCATACACAGAGACCTGGCTACATGGCTGATAAGTCTAATATTTCCATATACTTAGAGCTAGCTACATGTTAGACAAGTCCAATTGGTTCATATACAGAGAGTTACCTACATGGCAGATTAGTCCAACATATCCATGTACAGAGAGCAAGCTACATGGCAGACTAGTCTAATATGCCCATATACAGAGAGATCGCTACATGGCAGAGTAGTGCAACCTTTCCATATACAGAGTTCAAGTTACATGGCAGATGAGTCCAACATGTCCAAATACAGAAGGCTAGCTACATGGCAGAGTAGTGCAACATTTCCATATACAGAGCTCTAACTACATGACAGAAGAATCCAACATGTCCATATACAGAGAGCTAGCTACATGGCAGAGAAGTGCAACGTTTGCATAGACACAGTTCTAGCTACATGGCAGATGAGTCCAACGTGTCCATATACAGAGAGTTAGCTACATGGCAGATGATTCCCATATCTTCATATACAGAGAGCAACCTACATAGGAGATCAATCCTACATATCCAGAAACAGAGAGCTAGTTACATGACAGATGCTTCCAAAATGTCCATATACAGAGAGCTAGCTACATGGCAGAGTAGTGCAACATTTCAATATACAGAGTTCTGGATACATGGCAGATGAGTCTAACATGTCCTTATACAGAAACTACCTACATGGCAGAGTAGTGCAACATTTCAATATTCATAGTTCTGGATACATGGCAGATGAGTCCAACGTGTCCATATACTGAGAGCTTGCTTCATGACATAGTAGTCGAATGTGTCCATATACAGAGTTCTAGCTACCTGGCAGAGGGTCCAAATTGTCCATATATTCAGAGTTAGCTACACGGCAGATGAGTCCAACATATGTATATATAGAGGACTAACTACAAGACAGATGAAATCTAGCTTCATGGTAGAGAAGTCCAATTTGTTCATATACAGAAAATACCTACCAGGAAGATCAGTCCAACATTTCCATGTACAGAGAGATAGCTACATGGCAGATGAGTCCAAGATGTCCATACACAGTAAGATAGACACATGGCAGAGTAGTACAACATTTCCATATACAGAGTTCTAGCTACATGGCAGATGAGTCCCATGTTTCTATAAATGGAGAATTAATTACATGGAGATGTGTCCAACATGTGTATATTTAGAGGGCTCGGTACAAGGCAGATGAATGAACATGTTCATACACAGACAGCTGGCTACATGGCTAATGAGTCCAACATGTCTATATATTGAGAGCTAGCGACATGACAAACAAGACAAATATGTTCATGTACAGAGAACTGCCTACATGGCAGATCAGTCCAACATATCTATGTACACAAAACTAGCTACATGGCAGTGTAGTGCAACATTACTATATACAGAGTTCTAG
>NW_006409027.1:471093-473032 GCF_000296735.1 Chrysochloris asiatica | reverse complement strand
AGTGCAACATTTCCCTATACAGAGTTCCAGCTACAAGGCATATGAGTCCAAGGAGTGCATATACTGAGAGGTATCTAAATGGCAGATGAGTTCAACATGTACATATGGGGAGAGTTAGCTACAAGGCAGATGAGTCCCATATCTTCATATACAGAGAGCTACCTACATGGCAGATCAGTCCAACATATCCATGTACAGAGAGCTAGCTACAAGGCAGATAAATCCTGTATGTCCAAATTCAGAGATATAGCCACATGGCAGAGTAGGGAAATATTTCCATATACAAAGTTCTAGTTACATGGTAGATGTGTCCAACATGTTTATTAACAGAGAGCTGGCTACATGGCACAAGAATCCAACATGTCCATATACTGAGAGTTAGCTACATGACAGATGAGTCCAACATGTGTCTTTTTAGAGGGCTTGCTACGAGGCAGATGAGTCCAACATGTTCATATACTGAGATCTAACTATATGGTAGACAAGTCCAATATGTTCCTATATAGAGTGCTAACTACAACACAGATCAGTCCAACATATCCATTTACAGTGAGCTAAGTACGTGGCATACGAGTCCAAAATGTCAATATAGAGAGGGCTAGCTACATGACATAGTAGTGCAACATTTCTATATACACTGTTCTAGCTACATGGTAGATGAGTCCAACAGGTCCATATACAGAGAGCTAGCTACATTGCAACATTTCCATATACAGAGTTCTAGCTACATGGCAGATGAGGCCAACGTGTGATTATACTGAGAGCTCGCTACATGAGACATGAGTCCAACATTTGTATATTTAAATGGCTAGCTACATGGTGGATGTGTCCAACATGTTTATTAACAGAGAGCTGGCTACATGGCACAAGAATCCAACATGTCCATATATTGAGAGTCAGCTACATGGCAGACGAGTCCAAAATGTCCATATTTAGAGAGCTAGCTACATGGTAGAGTAGTGAAATATTTCCATATGTAGAGTTCTAGCTACATGGCAGATGAGTCCAACATGTCCATATACAGTGAGACAGCTACATGGCAGAGTAGTGCAACAATTCTATATACAGAGTTCTAGCTACATGGCAGATGAGTCCAATGAGTGCATATACTGAGAGGTAGCTAAATGGCAGAGTAGTCCAACATGTCCATATACAGTGTACTAGCTACATGGCAGATGAATCCATTATGTCCATATACTGAGTTATCTACATGGCAGATGTGTCAAAATGTTTATATTTAGAGGGCTAGCTACAAGGCAGATGAGTCCAACATGTTCATACAAAGAGAGCTGGCTACATGGCTGATGAGTCCCACATGTCCATATACTGAGAGCTAGCTACATGGCAGACAAGTCCAATATGTTCCTATATAGAACGCTAACTACATGACAGATCAGTCCAACATATCCATTTACAATGAGCTAGCTTCATCGCATACGAGTTCAAAATGTCAATATACAGAGGGCTAGCTACATGGCAGGGTTGTGCAACATTTCCATATACACTGTTCTAGCTACATGGCAGATGAGTCCAATGAGTGCATATACTGGGAGGTAGCTGAATGGAAGAGTAGTCCAACATGTCCATATACAGAGTATTAGCTTTACGGCAGATGAGTACAACATGTACATATAAGGAGAGTTAGCTTCAAGGCAGATGAGTCCCATATCTTCATATACAGAGAGCTACCTACATGGCAGATCAGTCCAACATATCCATCTACAGAGAGCTAGCTACATGGCAGATGAATCCAATATGTCTAAATTCAGAGAGCTAGCTACATGGCAGAGTAGTGTAACATTTCCCTATACAGAGATCTAGCTACATGGCAGATGAGTACAACGTGTCCATATGCTGAGAGCTAGCTACATGGCAAACAAGTTCAATATGTTCATGTACAGAGAGCAACCTACATGGAAGATCAGTTCAACATATCCAT
>NW_006409027.1:468554-470473 GCF_000296735.1 Chrysochloris asiatica | reverse complement strand
ATGAATCCAATATGTCCAAATTCAGAGAGCTAGCTACATGGCAGAGTAGTGCAACATTTCCATATACAGAGTTCTAGCTACATGGCAGATGAGTCCAATGTGTCCATATACTGAGAGCTAGCTCCATGTCAAACAAGTTCAACATGTTCATATATAGAGAGCAACCTATGTGGAAGATCAGTTCAACATATCCATGCACAAAGAGGTAGCTACATTACAGACGAGTCCAAACTGTCCATATACAGAGAGCTAGCTACATGGCAGAGTAGTGCAACGTTTCCATATACAGAGTTCCAGGTACATGGTATATGAGTTAAACGTGTCCATATACTGAGAACTAGCTACATGACAGAGTACGCCAAACATGCCTATATACAGAGAACTAGCTATATGGAAGTTAAGTCCAACATGTCCATATACTGAGAGTTAGCTAAATGACAGATGAGTCCAACATGTGCATATTTAGAGGAATATCTACAAGGCAGATGAGACCAACATGTTCATCCACAGAGATTTGGCTACATGGGTGATGAGTCCAACATGTCCATGAACTGAGAGCTACCTACCTGACAGACAAATCCAATATGTTCATATACAGAGAACTTCCTATGACAGATCAGTCCAACATATCCATGCACAGAGAGCTAGCTACATGGCAGACAAGTCCAAAATGTCAATATAAAGAGAGCTAGCTACATGGCAGTATATTGCAACATTTCCATATACAGAGTTCTAACTACATGGCAGATGATTCCAATGTATCCATATACTGACAGCTAGCTACATGTCAGAGTAGACCATCTTGTCCATATTCAGAGTACTACCTACATGGCAGATGAGATCAACAAGTGTACATTTATAGGGCAAACAACAAGACAGATGAGTCCAACATGTTCATACACAGAGAGCTGGCTACATGGCTGATGAGTCCAACATGTCCATATACAGAGTATTAGCTACATGGCAGATGAGTACAACATGTCCACATAATGAGAGTTAGCTACGTGGAAGATGAGTCCAACATGTGTATATTTAGAGGACTAACTACAAAGCAGTTGAGTTCAACATACTGATACAAATAGAGCTAATTACAAGGCTGATGAGTCCAACAGGTCCATATACTCAGAATAGCTATATGGCAGACATGTCCAATATGTTCATATACAGAGAGCTTCCGATACAGAAGATAAGTACAACATTTCCATGTACAGAGAGCTAGCTACATGGCAGACTAGTCCAAAATGTCCATATACAGAGAGTTAGCAACATGGCAGAGTAGTGCAACCTTTCCCTATACAGATTTGTAGCTACATGGCAGATGACTCCAAAGTGTCCATATACAAAGAGCTAGCTACATGGCAGAGTAGTGCAACATTTCCATATGCAGAGTTCTAGCTACATGTCACATGAGTCCAACTTGTCCATATACTGAGAGCTAGCTACATGGCAGATGAGTCCAACATATATGTATTTATACAAAGGACTAGCTACGAGGCAGATGAGTCCAACATGTCCATATACTGAGAACTATCTACATGGCATACAAGCCATTATGTTCATATAGAGAGAGCTACCTATATGGCAGATCAGTCCAACATATCCATGTACAGAAAGCTAGCTACATGACAGACAATTCCAAAATGTCCATATGTAGAGAGATAGTTACATGACAGTGTAGTGCAACATTTCCATATACAGATTTCTAGATACATGGGAGATGAGTACAACATGTCCATATACGGAGAGTTAGTGACATTGCAGATGTGTCCAACATGTACATATACTGAGAGTTATCTACATAGTAGATGAGTCCAACATGTTTATAATTAGAGGGCTAGGTATATGACCAATAGATCTGTTTTGGAAGAAGTGCAGCCAGAGTGCTCCTTGGAGGCCAGGATGGCTAAGCTTCGTCTCTC
>NW_006409027.1:459075-468344 GCF_000296735.1 Chrysochloris asiatica | reverse complement strand
TGGTGAGGTTGGCCCAGGATCGAGCATTGTTTCGTTCTGCTGTGCATGGGGTCGCTATGAGTCGGTTCCGACTCGATGGCACCTGACAACAACAACAGGTATATGACAGAAAAGTCTAATATCTTCATATACAGAGAGCTACCTATATAGCTGATCAGTCCGACATATCCAAGTACAGAGAGCTAGCTACATGGCGGATGAGTCCAAAATGTCCACTTACAGAGAGCTAACTACATGGCAGAGTAGTGCAACATTTCCATATACCGAGTTTTAGCTGCATGGCAGATGAGGCCAACATTTCCAAATAGAGAACTAGCTACATGTCAGAGTAGTGCATCATTTCAATATACAGAGTTCTACCTACATGGCAGATGATTACAACGTGTCCATATACTGAGAGCTAAGTACAAGACAGATGAGTCCAACATGTCTGTATATAGACTGCTAGCTACATGGCAGAGTAGTGTAACATTTCCATATACAGAGTTCTAGCTACATGGCAGATGATTTCAATGTGTCCATATACTGATAGCTAACTACATGTCAGAGTAGAACAACATTTCCATATACTGTGTTCGAGCTACATGGCAGATGAGTCCATCATGTCCATATACTAAAGTAAGCTACATGGTAGATGCGTCCAACATGAGTTTATTTAGAAGGCTCGCTACAAGGCAGACGAGTCCAACATGTTCATACACAGAGAGCTGGATACATGGCTGATGCATCCAACATATCCATATACTTAGAGGTAGCTATATGGCAGACATCGTATATGTTCATGTACAGAGAGATACCTACATGTCGGATCAGTCCACCATATCCATGTACACAGAGATAGATATTTGGCAGAGTTGTGCAACCTTTCCATATGCAGAGTTCTAGCTACATGTCACATGAGTCCAACGTGTCCATATACAGAGAGCTAGCTATGTGGCAGAGTATTGCTACCTTTCCATATACAGTGTTCTAGCTACATAGCAGATGAGTCCAAAGTGTCCATATACTGAGAGCTAGCTACATGGCAGACTAGACCAACATTTGTATATACAGAGTACTAGGTACATGGCAGATGAATCCAACATGTCTATATAATGAGAGTTAGCTACATGACAGATGATTCCAGCATGTGTATATTTAGAGGACAAGCTACAAGGCAGATGAATCCAACATGTTCATACACAGAGAGCTTTCTACATGGCAGTTGAATCTAACATGTTCATATACTGAGAGTCAGCTACATGGCAGATGAGTCCAACATGTGTATATTTAGAGGGCTAAATACAAAGCAGATGAGTCCAACAGGTTCATACATAGAGAGCTGAATACATGGCTGGTGAGTGCAACATGTTCATATCCTCAGAGTTAGCTACCTGGCTTATAAGTCCAATATATTCATATAGAGATAGCTACCTACATTACAGATCAATCTAACATAATCATGTATGGAGAGCTAGCCACTTGGCCGATGAGTCCAACATGTCCATAGACAGAGAGCTGGCTACAAGGCAGATGAGTCCAACATTTTCATACACATAGAGCTGGCTGTATGGCTGATGACTCCAACATGTCCATAAACAGAGAGCTAGCTACATGGAAGTCAAGTCCAATATGTGCATATTCAGAGAGCTAACTACATAGCAGATCAGTCGAACATATCCATGCACAGAGAGCTGGCTACATGACAGACGATTCCAAAATGTCCACATACAGAGAGCTAGGTGCAACATTGCCATATACAGAGTTCTAGCTACATGGCAGAGGATTCCAATGTGCCCATATACTGATATTTAGCTACATGGAAGATAAGCCCAACATGTGTATACTTAGAGGGTTAGCTACATGGCAGACGAGTCCAACATGTTCATACAGACAGAGCTGGCTCCATGGCTGTTGAGCCAACATGTCCATATACTGAGAGCTAGCTACATGGGCAACAAGTCAAATATGTTCATATACAGATAGATACCTACATGTCAGATCAGTCCAATATATCCATGTATAGAGAGTTAGCCACATGTTAGACGAGTCCAAAACGTCATTTTCAAAGATTTAGCTACTAGGCAGATGTGTCCAACGTGTCCATATAATGAGGGCTAGCTACATGGCAGAGTACTCCGACATGTCCATATACAAAGTATTAGCTACATGGTAGATGAGACCAAAAGTCCATATACTGAGAGTTAGCTACATGGCAGATGAGTTCAACATGTCTATATACAGAGAGCTCGCTACATGACAGACAAGTCCAATATGTTCATGAACAGAGAGTTGGCTACATGGCTGATGAGTCCAACATACTCATATACAGAGAGATAGCTACATGTTAGACAAGTCCAATATGGTCATATACAGAGAGCTACCTACATGGCAGATCATTCCAACATATCACTGAACAGAAAGCTAGCTTCATGGAGATGAGTCCAAAATATCCATATACAGAGAGACAGCTACATGGCAGAGTATTGCAACCTGTCTATATAAAGAGTTCTAGCTACATGGCAGATGAGTCCAACATATCCATATCCTTGGAATTAGCTACGTGGCAGATTAGTCCAATATGTGTATATTTAGAGGGCTAGCTACAAGCAGATGAGTCAAACATGTTCATACACAGAGAGCTGTCTACATGGCAGTTGAGTCTAACATGCTCATATACTGAGATTCAGCTACATGGCAGATGAGTCCAACATATGTATATTTAGAGGGCTATCTACAAAGCAGATGAGTCCAACAGGTTCATACATAGAGAGCTGGATACATGGCTGGTGAGTGCAACATGTTCATATTCTCAGAGCTAGCTACATGACATATAAGTCCAATATGTTCATATAGAGATAGCTACCTACATGCCAGATCAATCTAACATAATCATGTGTGGAGAGCTAGCCATATGGCCTATGAGTCCAAAATGTCCTTACAGAAAGAGCTAGCAACATGGTAGTGTAGTGCAACGTTTCCATATACAGAGTTCTAGCTGCATGGCAGATGAGTATAACGTGTCCATATAATGGAGAAAGCTACATGGCAGACTAGTCCAACATGTCCACATACAGAGTACTAACTACATGGCAGATGAGACCATCATGTCAATATACTGAGAGTTAGCTATTTGGCAGATGAGTCCAACATGTGTATATATAGAGGAATAGCTAAAAGGCAGACTAGTCCAATATTTTCATTTAGAGAGAGCTACATAAATGGCAGATTACTCCAAAATATCCATATGCAGAATGCTAGCTTCATGGCAGAGTAGTGCAACATTTCCAAATTCAGAGACCTAGTTACATGACAGATGAATTCAACATGTTCATATACAGAGAGCTAGCTACAAGGCAGATGAGTCCAACATGTTCAAACACAGAGAGCTGGCTGTATGGCTGATGACTCCAACATGTCCATATACAGAGATCTAGCTACAATGCAGACAAGTCCAATATGTTCATATACAGAGAGCTAACTACATGGCAGATCAGTCCAACATATCCATACACAGAGTGCTGGCTACATGACAGACGAGTTCAAAATGTCCATAAACAGAGTGTTAGCTACATGGCAGAGTAGTGCAACATTGCCTTATACAGAGTTCTAGCTACATGGCAGATGATTCCAATGTGTCCATATACTGAGAGTTAGCTACATGGCAGATGAGCCCAACATGTGTATATTTAGAGGGTTAGCTAAATGGCAGACGAGTCCAACATGTTCACACTGAGAGAGCTGGCTCCATGGCTGATAAGCCAACATGTCCATATACTGAGAACTAGCTACATGGGCGACAAGTCAAATATGTTCATATACAGATAGATACCTACATGTCAGATCAGTCCAATATATCCATGTATAGAGAGTTAGCCACATGTTAGATGAGTCCAAAATATCATTTTCAGAGATCTAGCTGCTTGGCAGATGTGTCCAAAGTGTCTATATGATGAGAGGTAGCTACATGACAGAGTACTCCGGCATGTCCATATACAGAGTAGTAGCTACATGACAGATGATTTCCACATGTCCATATACTGAGAGTTAGCTATGTGGCAGATGAGTCCAACATGTGTATATATAGAGGACTATCTACAAGGCAGATGAGTCCAATCTGTTCATACAGAGAGAGCTGGTTACATGCCTGATGACTCCAACATGTCCATATACTGAGAGTTAGCTACATGGAAAATGAGTCCAACATGCATATATATAGCGTGCTAGCAAAAAGTTAGATTATGCCAACATGTTCATACAGGGAGAGCTGCCTACATGGCTGATGAGTCCAACATATCCAAACACTGAAAGCATGGCCCATGGCAGAAAGTCCAATATGTTCTTATACAGAGAGCTACCTACATGGCAGATCAGCCCAACCTATCCATGCACAGAGAGCTAGCTAAATGGTAGACGAGTCCAAAATATCCATATGCAGAGAGCTAGCTACATGGCAGAGTAATGCAACATTTCCATATACAGAGACCTAGCTACATGGCAGATGAGTCCAACATTTCCATATACAGAGAACTAGCTACATGGCAGACAAGTCCAATATGTTCATACACAGAGAGCTGGCTACAGCGCTGATGATTGCAAAATATCCATATACAGAGAGTGAGCTACATGTTCGAAAAGTACAATATGTTCATATACAGAGAGCTACCTACATGGCAGATCAGTTGAACATATCAATGCACAGAGAGCTAGCTACATGCAGATGAGTCCAAAATGTCCATATACAGAGCTACAGCTACATGGCAGAGTAGTGAAACATTACCATATACAGAGACCTAGCTACATAGCAGATGAGCCCAACATGTTCATACACAGAGAGCTGGATACGTGGCAGAATGATCCAATATGTTCATTTACAGGGAGCTACCTACATGGCAGATCAGTCCAACATATCCATGCAGACAGCTAGCTACATGGCAGATGAGTCCAAATTGTCCATATACAGAGAGACAGCTACATGGCAGAGTAGTGCGACATTTCCATATACAGAGTTCTAGCTACTTGGCAGATGAGTCTAACATGTCCATATACTGAGAGCTAGCTACATGGCAGAGTAGTCCAACATGTCCATATAAAGGGTACTAGCTACATGGTAGATGAGACCAACATGTCCATATACTGAGAGTTGGCTGCATGACTGATGAGTCCAAAATATCCATATATAGAGAGCTAGCTACATGTTAAACAAGTACAATATGTTCATATACAGAGAGCTACCTACATGGCAGATCAGTCGAATATATCAATGCATAGAGAGCTAGCTACATGCAGACGAGTCCAATATGTAGATATACAGAGCGACAGCTACATGGCAGAGTAGTGCAACATTTCCATAAACAGAGACCTAGCTGCATAGCAAATGACTTCAAAGTGTCCATATACTGACAGCTAGCTACATGGCAGAATAGTCCAACTTATGTATATACAGAGTACTAGGTACATTGCAGATGAGTCCAGCATGTCCATATAACGAGAGTTAGCTATATGACAGATGAGTTCAACATGTGTATATTTAGAGGGCTAGCTACGAGGCAGATGAGCCCAACCTGTTCATATACAGAGAGCTGTCTACATGGCAGATGAGTCCAACATGTTCATATACTGAGAATTAGCTACATCGCAAATGAGTCCAACATGTGTATATTTAGAGGGTTAGCTACAAGTCAAATCAGTCCAACAGGTTCATACATAGAAAGCTGCATACATGGCTGCTGAGTGCAACATATTCTTATCCTCAGAGCTAGCTACATTGAATAAAGTCCAATATGTTCATATACAGATAGCTACCTACAAGGAAGATCAATCTAACATATCTATTTATGGAGAGCTAGCCACATGGCAGATGAGTACAAAATGTCCTTATAGAGAGAGCTAGCTACATGATAGAGTAGTGCAAGATTTCCATATACAGAGTTCTAGCTACATGGCAGATGAGTTCAACATGTCCATATACTGAGAGCTATCTACATGGCAGAGTAGTACAACATATCCATATACAGAGTATTAGCTACATGGAAGATGAGACCATCATGTCAATATAGTGAGAGTTAGCTATTTGGCATATGAGTCCAATATGTGTATATATAGAGGACGAGCTAAAAGACAGAAGAGTCCAACATGTTCATACAGAGAGAGCTGGCTGCATGCTGATGAGTCCAACATGTCCATATACAGAGAGCTAGCTACATGGCAGACAAGTCCAATATGTTCATACACAGAGAGCTGGCTACATGACTGATGAGTCCAAAATATCCATATATAGAGACTTAACTACATGTTAGACAAGTACAATATGTTCATATACAGAGAGCTACCTACATGGCAGATCAGTTGAACATATCAATGCACAGAGAACTAGCTACATGAAGCGGAGTCCAAAATGTCCATATACAGAGTGACAGCTACATGGCAGAGTAGTGCAACATTTCCATATACAGAGACCTAGCTACATGGCAAATGACTTCAACATGTCCAAATACTGACAGCTAGCTACATGGCAGATGAGTTCAACACGTTCATATACTGAGAATTAGCTACATCGCAGATGAGTCCAACATGTGTATATTTAGAGGGCTAGCTACAAGTCAGATGAGTCCAACAGGTTCATACATAGAAAGCTGCATACATGGCTAGTGAGTGCAACATATTCATATCCTCAGAGCTAGCTACATGGAATAAAGTCCAATATGTTCATATATAGATAGCTACCTACAAGGAAGATCAATCTAACATATCCATGTATGGAGAGCTAGCCACATGGCAGACGAGTACAAAATGTCCTTATAAAGAGAGCTAGCTACATGGTAGAGTAGTGCAACATTTCCATATACAGAGTTCAAGCTACATGGCAGATGATTCCAATGTGTCCATATACTGAGAGCTATCTACATGGCAGAGCAGTCCAACAATCCATATACAGAGTACTAGCTACATGGCAGATGAGACCATCATGTCAATATACTGAGAGTTAGCTATTTGGCATATGAATCCAATATGTGTATATATAGAGGATGAGCTAAAAGGCAGAAGAGTCCAACATGTTCATACAGAGAGAACTGGCTACATGGCTGATGACTCCAACATGTCGATACAAAGACAGCTAGCTACATGGCAGACATGTCCAATATGTTCATATACAGAGAGCTACCTACATGGTAGATCAGTCCAATATATCCATGCACAGAGAGCTGGCTACATGACAGACGATTCCAAAATGTCCATATACAGAGTGTTAGCTACATGGCAAAGTAGTGCAACATTTCCATATACAGAATTCAAGCTACATGGCTGATGATTTCAACGTGTCCATATAAAGAGAGTTAGCTACTTGGCAGATGAGCCCAACATGTGTATATTTAGAGGGCTAGCTACAAGGTAGATGTGTCCAAGATGTTCATACAGAGAGAGAGCTGGCTACATATCTGATGAATCTAACATGTCCATATACAACTAGCTAGCTACATGGCAGACAAGTCCAATATTTTCATATAGAGGGAGCTACCTACATGGCAGTTTAGTCAAAATATCCATATGTAGTAAGCTAGCTACATGAAAGGGTAGTGCAACATTTCCATATTCAGAGACCTAGCTACATGGCAGATGAGTCCAACATGTCCATATATTGAGAGCTGGCTACAAGGCAAATGAGTCCAACATTTTCATACACAGAGAGATGGCTGTATCACTGATGACTCCAACATGTCCATAAACAAAGAGCTAGCTACATGGCAGACAAGTCCAATATGTTCATATACAGAGAGCTAACTACATAGCAGATCAGTCGAACGTATCCATGCACAGAGAGCTGGCTACATGACAGATGATTCCTAAATGTCCACATACAGAGAGCTAGCTACATGTCAGAGTAGTGCAACATTTCCATATACAGAGTTCAAGCTACATGGCAGATGATTCCAACGTGTCCATATACTGAGAGTTAGCTACATGGCAGATGAGCCCAATATGTGCATATTTAGAGGGCTAACTACAAGGCAGACAAGTCCAACTTGTTCATACAGAGAGTGCTGGCTATATGGCTGATGAGCCAACATGTCCATATACTCAGAGCTAGCTACATGGCAGACAAGTCAAATATGTTCAAATACAGATAGATACCTACATGTCAGATGAGATCAACATAACCATGTATAGAGAGTTAGTCACATATTACACCAGTCCAAAATGTCCATATACAGAGAGCTAGCTATATGGCAAAGTAGAGCAACATTTCCTTATACAGAGTTCTAGGTATTTGGCATATGTCTCTAACGTGTTCATATAATGAGAACTAGCTATATAGCAGAGTACACCAACATGTACATATACAGAGTACTAGCTACATGGTAGATGAGTCCCACATGTCCATACACTGAGAGTTAGCTATATGGCAGATGAGTCCAACATGTTTATATATAGAGGACTGCCTACAAGGCAGATGAGTTCATGATGTTCATATGGAGATAGCTGGCTACATGGCTGATGAGACCAACATGTTTATATGCTGAGAGCCAGCTACATTGCAGACAAATCCAAAATGTCCGTATAGAGTGAGCTAGATACATGGCAGAGCAGTGCAACATTTCCATATACAGAGATCTAGCTACATGACAGATTAGTCCAACAGGTCCATATTCTGAGCGATAGCTACATGACAGTGTAGTCCATCATGTCCATATCCAGAGTACTAGCTTCATGGCAGAGGAGTCCAACATGTCCATGTACTGAGAGCTTGCCCCATGGTAGACAAGTCCAACATGTTCATATACAGAGAGCTACCTACATGGCAGATCAGTACAACCTATCCATGCACAGAGAGCTAGCTACATGGCAGACAAGTCCAATATGTTCATATACAGAGAGCTATCTGCATAGAAGATCAGTCCAACATATCCATGTACAGAGAGCTAGCTACAGGGCAGATGAGTCCAAAATGTCCATATCCAGAGAGTTAGTTACATCGCAGAGTAGTGCAACCTTTCCATATATAGAATTCTAGCTACATGGCTGATGAGTCCAAAATGTCCATATACTGTGAGTTAGGTAAATGGCAGAGTAGTGCAACAGATCCATATACAGAGTTCTAGTTACATGGCAAATGTGTCCAAAATGTCCATATACTGGGAGTTAGGTACGTGGCAGATGAGTCCAATATCTTCATATACAGAGAGCAACCTACATATCAGATCAGTCCAACATATCCATGTACAGAGGACTAGCTACATGGCATACGAGTCCAAAATGTCCATATATAGAGAGCAAGCTACATGGCAGAT
>NW_006409027.1:454705-458975 GCF_000296735.1 Chrysochloris asiatica | reverse complement strand
CAGATCAGTCCAACATATCCATGTACAGAGGACTAGCTACATGGCATACGAGTCCAAAATGTCCATATATAGAGAGCAAGCTACATGGCAGATAAGTCCAACGTGTCCATACAAAGAGAGCTAGCTACATGGCAGAGTAGTGCAACATTTCCATTTACAGAGTTGTAGTTACATGTCAGAGTAGTCCAATGTGTCCATATACTGAGAGCTAGCACATGGCAGAGTAGTCTAACACGTCCATATACAGAGTACTAGTTTCATGGCGGATGAGTCCAACATGTCCATAAACTGAGTTAGCTACATGTCAGATAAGTCCAACATGTGTATATTTAGAGGGCTAGAAAAAAGCAAATGAGTCCAAGATGTTCATACTCAGAGAGCTGGCTACATGGCAGATCAGTACAACATATCCATGTACAGAGAGCTAGCTACACGGCAGACAAGTCCAAAATGTCCATATACAGAGAGGTAGCTACTTGTCAGTGTAGTGCAACATTTCCATATACAGAGCTCTAGCTATATGGCAAATGAGTCCAATGTGTGTATATATTGAGAGCTATCTTAATGGCAGAGTAGTCCAACATGTCCATATACAGAGTACTAGCTACATGGCAGATTAGTCCAACATGTCCATATACTGAGATTTATATACATGGCCAATGAGCCCAATATCTTCATATCCAGAGAGCAACCTACATATCAGATCAGTCCAACATATCCATGTACAGAGGGCTAGCTACATGGCAGACGAATCCAAAATGTCCATATATAGAGAGCAAGCTACATGGCAGATAAATCAAACGTGTCCATACAAAGAGAGCTAGCTACATGGCAGAATAGTGCAACATTTCCATTTACAGAGTTGTAGTTACATGTCAGAGTAGTAAAATGTGTCCATATACTGAGTGCTATCACATGGCAGAGTAGTCTAACATGTCCATATACAGAGTACAAGTTTCATGGCGGATGAGTCCAACATGTCCATAAACTGAGAGTTAGCTACATGACAGATAACTCCAAAATGTGTATATTTAAAGGGCTAGCAAAAGACAAATGAGTCCTAGATGTTCATACTCAGAGAACTGGCTGTATGGCAGATCAGTCTAACATATCCTTGTACAGAGAACTAGCTACATGGCAGACGAGTCCAAAATGTCCATATACAGAGAGTTAGCTACTTGTCAGTGTAGTGCAACATTTCCATATACAGAGTTCTAGCTTCATGGCAGATGAGTCCAACATGTCCATATACAGAGTACTAGCTACATGGCAGATGAGTCCAACATATGTATACTTAGAAAGCTCTTAACAAGGAAGATGAATCCAACATGTTCATACACAGACAGCTGGCTACATGGCTGATGATTCCAACATGTCCATCTACTGAGAGCTAGCTTCATGACAGACAAGTCCAATATGTTCATGTACAGAGAGCTAACTACATGGCAGATCAGTCCTACATATCTTGCTCTCTGTATATGGACATTTTGGACTCGTTTGGCCTGTAGCTAGCTCTCTGTACATGAATATGTTGAACTCATCTGCTATGTAGGTATTCTATGTATATGAAGATATTGTACTACTCTGCCATGTAGCTAGCCCTCTAAATGTACACCTGTTGGACTCATCTGCACATAGCTAACTCCCAGTATATGGACATTTTGGACAGATCTGCCATGTAACTTGTTGTTGTTAAGTGTCTTCGAGTCGGTTCCGACCCATAGCGACCCTGTACAGGTTTTCCAAGGGTGGAAACTTTTACGGGAGTAGAAAGCCTCATCTTTCTCCTGTGGAGCTGCTGATGGTTTTGAATTGCTGACCTTAATGTTCGCAGCCTGATTCGTAACCACAACGCTACCAGAGCTACTCTGTATATGGAACTGTTGCACTCCTCTGCCATTTACCTAATTCACAGTATATGGACATGTTGGATTCATCAGCCATGTAGCTACAACTCTATATATGGAAATGTTGCACTACTCTGCGAAGTAACTAACTCTCGGGATATGGACATTTTGGACTCGTCTGCCATGTAGCTAGCTCTCTTTACATTGATATGTTGGACTGATATGCTATGTAGATAGCTCTCTGTATATGAAGATATTGGACTTGTCTGCCATGTTGCTAGCTCTAAGTATATGGACATGTTGGACTCATTAGCCATGTAGCAAGCTCTCTGTGTGTGAACATGTTGGACTCATCTGCCTTGTAGCTAGCTCTCTAAATATACACATTTTGGACTCATCTGCCACATAGATTACTCTCAGTATATTGACATGTTGGACTCATCTGCCATGTAGCTAGAACTTTGTATATGGAAATTTTGCAGTATTCTTCCATGTAGCTCGCTCTCTGTATATGGACATTTTGGACTCGTCTACCATGCAGCTAGCTCTCTTTGCATGGATATGTTGTACTGACATGCCATGTAAGTAGCTCTCTGTTTGTGAACATATTGGACTTTTCTGCCATGTAGCTAACTCTCTGTATACGGACATGTGGAACTCATCAGCCATGTAGCCAGCTCTCTCCATATGAACATGTTGGAGTCATCTGCCTTGTAGCTAGCTCTCTTTATATGGATATGTGGATGCATCAGCCATGTAGGCAGCTCTTTCAGTATGAACAAGTTGAACTAATCTTCCTTATAGTTAGAACTCCGTATTTGGAGATTTTGCACTATTCTGCCACGTAGATCGCTCTCTGTATATGGACTTTTTGGACGTGTCTGACATGAAACTAGCTTTCTGTGCATGGATATGTTGTACTGATCTGCCATTTAAGTAACTCTCTATATATGAACATATTGGACTTTTCTGCCATGTAGCTAACTCTCTGTATATGGACATGTGGGCCTCATCAGCCATGTAGCCAGCTTTATCCATATGAACATGTTGGACTCATCTGCCTTGTAGCTAATCCTCTATATATACACATGTTGGACTCACCAGCCATGTAGCCAGCTCTCTCTGTATGAACATGTTGGTCTCATCTGCCACATAGCTAACTGCCAGTATATGGACATGTTGGACTTATCTAGCATGTAGCTAGTGCTCTGTATATGGAAATGTTCTACTACTCTGCCGTGTAGCTATCTATCAGTATATGCACACGTTGGACTCATCTGTCATGTAGCTAGAACTCTGTATATGAAAGGTTGCACTACACTGCCATGTAGCTAGCTTTCAGAATTTGGACATATTGGATTTGTCTACTATGTAGCTAGCTCTCTGTACATGGATGTCTTGGACTGATCTGCCATGTAGTTATCTCTATGTATATGAAGATATGGGACTTATCTGAGTTGTAGCTAACACTCCGTATATGTACATGTTGGACTCATCTGCCATGTAGCTAGTATTCTGTATATGGACATGTTGGACTATTCTGCCATTTAGCTACCTCTCAGTATATGCACTCATTGTACTCATCTGCCATGTAGCTAGAACTCTGTATATGGAAATGTTGCACTATTCTGTCATGTAGCTAGCTCTCAGTATATGGACATGTTAGACTCATCTGCCATGTATCCAGAACTCTGTGTATTGAAATGTTTCACTACTACCATGTAGCTAGCTCTCTGTTTATGGACATTTTGGACTCGTCTGCCATGGAGCTAGCTCCTTGTACATGGATATGTTGGACTGATCTGCTACGTAGGTAGCTGTCTTTATATGAACATATTGGACTTGTTTGCCATGGAGTTAGCTCTCGTATATGGATATGTTGGACTCATCAGCCATGTATCAAGCTCTCTGTGTATGAACATATTGGACTTATCTGCCTTGTAGCTAGCCCTCAAAATATACATATGTTGTACTCATCTCCCACATACCTATCTCTCAGTATATGGACATGTTGGACTTATCTGCAATGTAGGTAGTACTCTGTACATGGACATGTTTGATGACTCTGCCATGGAGCTAGGTCTCAGTATATGGACAAGTTGGAATCATCTGCCATGTAGATAGAAGTCTGTATATGGAAATATTGCACTGTATATGGAAATATGCAAATGTTTCACTACTCTGCCATGTAACTAGCTCTGTGTATATGGATATTTTGGTTCGTCTTGTATGTAGCTAGCTCTCTGTAAATGTATATGTTGGTCTGATCTGCCATGTAGGTAGCTCTCTGTATATGAACATATTGGACTTGTCTGTAATGTAGCTAGGTCTCAGTATATGGACATATTTGACTCATCAGCCATGTAAACAGCTTTCTGTGTATGAACATGTTGGCCTCATCTGCCTTGTTTCGAGCCCACTAA
>NW_006409027.1:441399-453890 GCF_000296735.1 Chrysochloris asiatica | reverse complement strand
AGCTAGCCCTCTTTAAATGGACATGTTGGACTCATCTGCCATGTAGCTAGGACTCCGTATATGGACATGTTGGACTACTGTGCCATGAAGCTAGCACTCAGTATATGGGCATGTTGTACTAATCTGCCATGTGGCTATAACTCTGTACATGGAAATGTTGCACTACTCTGCCCTATAGCCAGTTCTGTGTATATGGACATTTTGGATTTGTCTGCCATGTAGCTTGCTCTCTGTGCATGGATATGTTGGAGTGATCTGCCATGTAGCTAGCTCTCTCTATATGAATATATTGGAGTTGTCTGCAATGTAGCTAGCTCTCTGTATATGGACATGTTGGATGCATCAGACATGTAGATAGCTCTCTCTTTACGAACATGTTGGATTCATCTGCCTTGTAGCTAATCCTCTATGTATAAACATGTTGGACTCCCCTGTCTTGTACCTAATTCTCAGTATATGGACATGATGTCCTCTTCTGCCATGTAGCTAGAACTCTTTACATGGAAATGTTACAATACTCTGTCATGTAGCTAGCTCTCCTTATATGGACACGTTGGACTCATGTGCCATGTAGCTAGTACTCTGTGTATGGAAATGCTGCACTACTCTGCTATGTAGCTAACTCTCTGTGTATGGACATGTTGGATTCATCTGCCATTTGCTAGCTCTCTGTGAATGGATGTGTTGGAGTTATCTACCATGTAGGTATCTCTCTGTGTATGAACATATGGGACTTCTCTGCCATGTAGGTATTTCTCAGTATATGGACATGTTGGACTCATCAGATATGTAGCCAGTTCTCTGTTTATGAACATGTTGGACTCATCTGACTTGTAGCTTGCCCTCTAAATATACACAAGATGGACTCATCTGCACTGTAGCTAACCCTCAGTATATGGACATGTTGGACACATCTGCCATGTAGCTAGTACTCAGTATATGGACATGTTGGATTACTCTGCCATGTAGCTAGAACTCTGTTTATGGAAATGTTGCACTACTCTGCCATGTAGCTATCTCTCTGTTCATGGGGATTTTGGAGTTGTCTGACATGCAGCTAGCTCTCTGTGCATGGATATGTTGGAATGATTTGCCATGTAGTTACCTCTCTGTATTTGAACATATTGGACTTGTTTGTCATGCAGCTAGCTTTCTGTATATGGACATGTTGGACTCATCAGTCATGTAGCCAACTCTCTCTGTATGAACATGTTATATTCATCTGCCTTGTTGCTAGCCTCTATGTATGCACATGTTGGACGAATCTGCCATGTAGCTACTACTCTCAGTATATCGACATGTTTGTCTCATCTGCCATGTAGCTAGAACTCTGTATATGGAAATGTTGCACTACTCAGCCATGTAGATTGCTCTCTGTATATGGACATGTAGGACTCATCTGCCATGTAGCCAGCTCTCTGTGCATGGATATGTTGGACTGATATGCCATGTAGGTACCTCTCTATATATGAACATATTGGAGTTGTCTGCCATGTAGCTAGCCAACAGTATATTGACATGTTGGATGCATCAGACATGTAGATAGCTCTCTCTGTATGAACATGTTTTACTCATCTGACTTGTAGCTTGCTCTCTGAATATACACATGCTGGATTCATCTGCATTTTAGCTAGCCCACAGTATATGGACATGATGGACACATCTGCCATGTACACAGTACTGAGTAAATGGATATGTTGGACTACTCTGGCATGTAGCTATCTCTCAGTATATGGACACGTTGGACTCATCTACCATATAGCTAGAACTCTTTATATGATAATGTTGCATGAGTCCGCCATGTAGCTAGCTCTGTGTGCATGGATATGTTGGACTTATCTGTCATGTAGGTAACTCTCTATATTTCGACATTTTGGACTCATTTGCCATGCAGCTAATACTCTGTATATGGACATGTTGGAATACTCTGTCATGTTGCTATCTCTCAGTATATGGACATGTTGGACTCATCTGCCATGTAGCTTGAACTCTGTATATGTAAATGTTGTACTACTCTTCCCTGTAGTTAGCACTCTGTATATGGACATTTTGTACTCGTCTGACATATATCTAGTTCGTGTGTATTAATATGTTGGATTCATCTTATTTGTTGCTAGCCCTCTAAAAATACACGTATTTGACTCATCTGCAATGTAGGTAACTCTCAGTATATGGACATGGTGGACTCATCTGCCATGTAGCTAGTACTCTGCATATAGACATGTTGGACTACTCTACTATGTAGCTGCATCTTAGTATAAGGACACGTTGGAGTCATCTGCCATGTAAATAGAACTCTGTACATGGAAATGTTGCACTACTCTGCCATACAGCTAGCTCTCTGTATATGGACATTTTGGACTCATGTGCCAAAATGTGCATGCTCTCTGTGCATGGATATGTTGGTCTGATCTGCCATGTAGATAGCTCTCTGAGTATGAACATCTTGGATACATTTGCCTTTTGCTAGCCCTCTAAATATACACATGTTGGACTTATCTGACATGTAGCTAACTCTCAGTTTATCGACATGTTGGACTTATCCACCATGAAGCTAGTACTCTGTATATGGGCGTGTTAGACTACACTGCCACGTAGCTAGCTCTCAGTATATGGACACATTGGACTACTCTGCCATGTAACTACATCTCTGTATATGGAAATGTTGCACTACTCTGCCATATAGATAACTCTATGTTTATGTACACGTTGAAATCATCTGCCATGTAGCTTGAACTCTGTATACGGACTTGTCTGCAATGTAGCCAGCTCTCTCTGTATGAACATGTTGGACTCATCTTCCTTGTAGACAGTCTGCTATATATACACATGTCGGAATCATCTCCCATATAACTAGCTCTCTGTGTATGGACACATTGGATTCATCTGCCATGTAGTTAGAACTCTGTAAATGGAAATGTTGCCCTACTCTGACATGTGGCTAGCTCTCTGTATATGGACATTTTGGAATCGTCTGCCGTGTAGCTAGCTATCTGTAAATGGATATGTTGGACTGATCTGACATGTAGTTAGCTGTCTGTATATGAACATATTGGACTCATCTTCCATGTAGCTAGAACTCTGTAATGGAAATGTTGAATTACACTGACATGTAGCTAGCTCTCTGTATATATACATTTAGATTCGTCTGCCACGTAGCTAGCTCTCTGCGCATGGATATGATGGACTGATCTGCCATGTAGGTAGCTCTTGGTATGTGAACATATTTGATCTGTCTTTGATGTAGTTAGGTATCTGTATATGGACATGTTGTACTCATCTGTTATGTACCTAACTCTCAGTATATGGTAGAGTGGTGCAACATTTCCATATACAGAGTTCTGGCTTCATGGAAGATGAGACCTACATGTCTATATTCTGAGAGTTATCTACATGGCAGAAGAGTTCGAACTGTGTATATGTAGAGGATTAGCTATAAGACAGATGAGTCCAACATGTTCATACAGAGAGAGCTGGCTACATGGCTAATGAGTGCAACATCTCCATATACAGAGAGCTATCTACATGATAGAAAAGTCCAATATGTTCATATACAAAGATCTACCTACATTGCAGATAAGTACAACATATTCATGAACAGAGAAGTAGCTACGTGGCCGACAAGTTCAAAATGTCCATATACAGAGAGCTAGACACAAGACAGAGTAGTGCAACAGTTCCATATACAGAGTTCTAGCTACATGGCAAATGAGTCCATCATGTCCATATACTGAGAGCTAGCTAAATGAGGGAGTAATTCAACATGTCCAAATAAAGAGAACTAGCTCCATGACAGATGAGTCCGACAAGACGAAGCACAGAGAACAAGCTACAAGGGAGACAAATCTAAAATGTCCATATACACAGAACTGGCTATAGGGCAGAGTAGTGCAACATTTCCATATACAGAGTTATAGCCTCATGGCAGATGAGTACAAGGTGCCCATATACTGAGTGCTAGCTTCATGGCACAGTAATCTAACATGTCCTTATATGGAATCCTAGCTACATGGCAGACAAGTCCAATGTGTTCATATACAGAGAGCTAACTACATGGCAGGTCTGACCAACATATCCATGCACAAAGACCTAGCTACATGGCAGACAAGTTCAAAATGTCCATATACAGAGAGATACCAACATGGCTGAGTAGTGGAACATTTCAATATACAGAGTTCTAGGTACATGGCAGATGAGTCGAACATGTTCATATACTGAGAGTTAGCTACATAGCAGATGTGTCCAACATGTATATTTATAGAGCACTAGTTACAATACAGATGAATCCAAAATGTACATGCAGAGAGAGCTGGCTACATGGCTGATAAGTACCACATGTCCATATACAGAGAGCTAGCTACATGACAGATCAGTCCAACATATTCATTCACAGAAAGGTAGCTACATGGCACACAAATCCAAAATGCCCATATACAGAGAGCTAGCTGCATGGCAGAGTAGTCCAACATGTCCATATACAGAATACTAGCTACATGGCAAATAAATCCAATAAGTCCATATACTGAGAGTTAGCTACAAGGCAGATGAGTCCAATATGTGTATATATAGAGGACTAGCTACAAGACAGATGAGTTCAACATGTTCATACAAAGAGAGATGGAAACATGGCCGATGAGTCCAACATGTGTATGTATAGAATACTAGCTACAAGGCAGATGAGTCCAACATGTTCATACAAAGAAAACTGGCTACATGGCTGATGAGTCCAACATGCCCATATACAGAGAGCTAGCTATATGGCAGACAAGTCCAATATGTTCTTATACACAGAGCTACCTACATGACAGATCAATCCAACATATCCATGCACAGAGAGCAAGCTGCATGGCAGACGAATTCAAAATATCCATATACAGAGAGCTAGCTACATGGCAGAGTAGTGCAACGTTTCCATGTACAGAGTTCTAGCTACATGGCAGATGAGCCCAACGTGTCCATATACTGAGATCTAGCTACATGGCAGAGTAGCCCAACATGTCCATATAAAGAGTACCATCTAAACGGCACATAAGTCCAACATGTCCATCTACTGAGAGTTAGCTTCATGGCAGATGAGTCCAACATGTGTATACATAGAAAACTAGCTACAAGTTAGATGAGTCCAACATGTACATACAGAGAAAACTGGCTACATGGCTGATGAGTCCAACATGCCCATATACAGAGAGCTAGCTATATGGCAGACAAGTCCAATATGTTCTTATACACAGAGCTACCTACATGACAGATCATTCCAACATATCTATGCACAGAGAGCAAGCTTCATGGCAGACGAATTCAAAATATCCATATACAGAGAGCTAGCTACATGGCAGAGTAGTGGAACATTTCCATATACAGAGTTTTAGCCACATGGTAGATGAGTCCAACGTGTCCATATACTGAGTACTAAATTCATGGCACAGTAGTCCAACATGTCCATATACAGAGTACTAGCCACATGGCAGATGAGTCCAATATGTCCATATAAAGAGAGCTTGGTACATGGCCGACAAGTCGAATATGTTCATGTACAGAGAGCTACTTCCATATCAGATCAGTTCAACGTATCCATGCACAAATATCTAGCTACATGGGAGAAGAGATCAAAATGTTGAAATACAGAGAGTTACCTACATGACAAATCAGTCCAACATATCCATGCACAGAGATTTAGTTACATGGCGGAGTAGTGCAACATTTCCATATAAAGAGTTCGAACTACATGGCAGATAAGTCTAACGTGTCCATATACTGAGAGATAGTTACAAGGCAGAGTAGTCCAACATGTCCATATAAAGAATACTGGCTACATGGCAGATGTGTCCAACCTCTCCATATACTGGGGATTAGCTGCAATGCTGATGAGTTCAGTATGTGTATATTCAGAGGGCAAGCGACAGGTCAGATGAGTTCAACATGTTCATACACAGAGAACTGGCTACATGTCTGATGAGTTCAACATGTCCATATACTGAGAACTACCTACATGGCAGACAAGTCCCATATGTTCATATACAGAGAGCTACCTAAGTGGCAGATCAGTCCAACATATCCATGCACAGAGAGCTAGCTACATGGCCAACGAGTCCAAAAGGTCCATATACACAGAGAGATAACAGCATGGCTGAGTAGTGCAATATTTCCATATACAGACTTCTAGCTACATGGCAGATGAGTCCAACATGTGTATTTAGGAGGACTAGCTACAATACAGATGTGTCCAACGTGTTCATACGGAGAGATATGGCTACATGGCTGATGAGTACCCCATGTCCATATACAGAGAGCTAGCTACATAGCAGAAAACTCCAATATGTTCATATACAGAAAGCTATCTACATGGCAGATCAGTCCAACATATCCATGCACAGAGAGGTAGCTGCTATATGGCAGACAAGTCCAATATGTTCATATACAGAAAGCTATCTACATGGCAGATCAGTCCAACATATCCATGCACAGAGAGGTAGCTGCTATATGGCAGACAAGTCCAATATGTTCATATACAGAAAGCTATCTACATGGCAGATCAGTCCAACATATCCATGCACAGAGAGGTAGCTGCTATATGGCAGACAAGTCCAAAATGTCCAAATACAGAGAGGTAGCTACGCGTCAGAGTTCTGCAACATTTCCATATACATAGTTCTATCTACATGGCAGATGAGTCTAACGTGTCCATATACTGAGAGCTAGCTACATGGCAGAGTTGACCAAAATGTCCATATACAGAATACTTGCTACATGGCAGATGAGTTCAACATGTCCATATACTAAGAGCTAGATACATGGCAGAGTAGACCAAAATGCCATATACAGAATACTAGCTACATGGCAGATGAGTCCAGTATGTCCATATACTGAGAGTTAGCTACATGGCAGATGAGTTCAACATGTGCATGTAGAGAGAACTAGCTACAAGGAAGATGAGTCCAACATGTTCATACAGATAGAGCTGGCTACATGGCTGATGAGTCCAACATGTTTATATATAGAGGACTAGCTACAAGGTAGATGAGTCCAACATGTTCATACAGAGCAAGCTCTCTACATGGCTGATAAGTCCAACATTTTCATATATTAAGAGATACCTACATGACAGACAAGTCCAATATGTTCATACACAGAGAGATACCTAAATGTCAGATCACTCCAACACATCCATGCACAGAGAGATAGCTAAATGGTAGACGATTCCAACATGTCCAAATACAGAGAGCTAGATATAGTGGAGTAGCGCAACATTTCCATACACAGAGTTTTAGCTACATGGCAGATGAGTCCAACGTGTCCATATACTGAGAGCTAGCCACATGGCAGAGTAGTGCAACATTTCCATGTACAGAGTTCTAGCTACATGGCAGATGATTGCAACATGTCCATATAGTGAGAATTACGAACATGGCAGATGAGTTCAATATGTGTATACATAGAGGATTAGCTACAAGGCAGAAGAGTCCAACATGTTCATACAGAGAGATGTCTGGTGCATCCAACATGTCCATATACAGATAGCTAGCTACAGGGCAGACAAGTCCAATATGTACATATACAGAGAGCTAACTACATGTCAGATCAGTCCAATATACCCATGTACAGATAGATAGCTACATACCAGACGATTCCAAATTGTCCATATACAGAAAGTGAGCTCCATGGCAGAGTAGTGCAACATTTTCATATACAGAGTTTGAGCTACATGGCAGATGAGTCCAACATATCCATATACTGAGAGTTAGCTACATGGAAGATGAGTCCAACACATTTATATTTAGAGGAGTAGCTTCAAGGTAAATGAGTCCAACATGTTAATACATTAAGAGCTGGCTACATGTTTGATGAGTCCAACATGTGTATATACTGAAAACTAGCTACATGGCATACAAGTCCAAGATGTTCATATACAGAGAGCTACCTACAAGGCAGATGAGTCCAAAATGTCCATATGTAGAGAGCTAGCTACATGACAGGTGAGTCCAAAATGCCCATGTGCAGAGAGGTAGCTACATGGCAGAGTAGTGCAACATTTCCATATACAAAGTTCTAGCTATATGGCAGATGAGTCCAATATATGTATATATAGAAGACTAGCTACAAGGCAGATGAGACAAACATGTACATACAGAGAAAGCTGGCTACATGGCTGATGAGTCCAACATGTCCATATACAGAGAGTTAGCTACATAGCAGACAAGTCCAATATGTTCATATACAGAAAGTTACCTACATGCGAAATCAGTCCAACATATTCATGCACAGAGAGCAGGCTACATGGCATACAATTCCAAAATGTACATATACAGAGGGCCAGTTACATGTCAGAGTAGTGGAACCTTTCCATATACGGCGTACTAGCTACATGGCAGATGAGTCCTACATGTCCATATAAAGAGAGCTAAGTACATGGCAGACAAGTCCAATATGTTCATATACAGAGAGCTACCTACATGGCAGATCAGTCCAATATATCCATGCACAAAGACCTAGTTACATGGCAGAAAGGCCAAAATGTAGAAATACAAAGTGTTCCCTACATGGCAGATCAGTCCAACATGTCCATTCACAGAAAGCTAATTACATGGTGGACTACAGAAATATTTCCATATAAATAGTTCTAGCTACATGGCAGATGTGTCAAACGTGTCCATATACTGAGAGCTACCTACATGACAGAGTACTCCAACATGTCCTTATACTGAGTACTGGCTACATGGCAGACTAGTCCAACATATTCATGCATAGAAAGCTAGCTACATGGCCGACGAGTCCAATATGTTCATATACAGAGAGCTACCTACATGGCAGATCAGTCCAACCTATCCATGCACCTAGAGCTAACTACATGGCAGTCGAGCCCAACATGTCCATATAATAAGAGCATGCTACGTGACAGAATAGTCCAACATGTCCATATACAGATTACTAGCAACATTGCAGATGCGTTGAACATGAACCTATACTAGCTACATGTCAGATGAGTCCAACATGTGCATACATAGAGGGCTAGCTAGAAGACAGATGAATCCAACATGTTCATACAGAGAGAGAGCTAGCTACATGGCTGATAAGTCCATATACAGAGAACTAGCTACATGGCAAAAAGTCCAATATATTCATATACAGAGAGGTAGCTATATGGCAGATCAGTCCAATATATCCATGCAAAGAGATCTAGCTACATTGCAGACGAGTCCAAAATGCCCATGTACAGAGAGGTTGCTACGTGGCAGAGTAGTGCAACATTTCCATGTGCAGAGTTATAGCTACAGGGCAGATGATTCCAAAATGTCCATATACTGAGAGTTAGCTACATGGCAGAGTAGTCCAACATGTCCATATACAGAGTACTAACTATATGGCAGAGTAGTCAAAAATGTCCATATACTGAGATTTAGCTACATGGCAGATGAGTCCAACATGTGTATATATAGAAGACTAGCTACAAGGCAAATGAGTCCAACATGTACATACAGAGAAAGCTGGCTACATGGCTGATGAATCCAACATGTCCATATACAGAGAGCTAGCTGCATGGCAGACAAGTCCAATATGTTCATATACAGAGAGTTACCTACATGGCAGAATAGTTCAACATATCCATGCAAAGAGAGCAAGCTACATGGTAGACGAGTCCAAAATGTCCATGTACAAAAAGCTAGCTACAAGGCAGAATAGTGGAACATTTCCATATAGAGAGTTCTAGCCACATGACAGATGAGTCCAACGTGTCTGTATATAGCTTCATGGCAGTAGTCCAACATGTCCAAATACAGAGTACTAGCTACATGGTAGAAGAGTCCAACTTGTCCATATAAAGAGAGTTAGCTACATGTCAAATAAGTTCAATATGTTCACATACAGAGAGCTACCTACATGGCAGATCAGTCCAATATATCCATGCACAAAGACCTAGCTACATGGCAGATGAGTCCAAAATGTCGAAACACAGTGAGTTACCTACAAGGTAGATCAGTCCAATATACCCATGCACAGAGAGCTACCTACATGGCACAGTGGTGCAACATTTCCACATAAATAGTTTAGCTACATGGCACATTTGTACAATGAGTCCATACACTGAGAGATAGCTACATGGCAGAGTAATCCAACATGTCCATATACTGAGTTATGGCTACATGGCAGATGTGTCCAACATGTCCATATACTGAGGGATAGCTACATGGCAGATGAGTCCAGCATGTGTATATTTAGAGGGCAAGCAACAGGTCAGATGAGTCCAACATGTCCATATACTGATTACTACCTACATGGCAGACAAGTCCCATATGTTCATATACAGAGAGTTACCTACATGGCATATCAGTCTAACATATCCATACACAGAGAGCTAGCTACATGGCCAACGAGTCCAAAATGTCCATATACAGAGAGATACCGTCAAGGTTGAGTAGTGCAACATTTCCATATACAGAGTTCTAGCTACATGGCAGATGAGCCCAACATGTCCAGATACTGAGAGTTAGCTACATGGCAGATGAGTCCAACATTTGTATTTATACAGGACTAGCTACAAATGAAGATGAGTCCAACATGATCGTAAAGAGACAGCTGGCTATATAGCTGATAAGTACCACATGTCCATATACAGAGAGCTAGCTACATAGCAGTCAACTCCTATATGTTCATATACAGAGAACTACCTACATGGCAGATCAGTCCAACATATCCATGTGCAGAGATCTAGCTACATGGAAGATAAGTCTAAAATGTCCATATATAGAGAGATAGCTACATGGCAGAATAGTGCAACATTTCCATATTCAGAGTTCTATCTACATGGCAGATGAGTCCAACATGTGCATATATAGAGGACTAGCTACAAGGCAGATGACTCCAATAAATTCATACAGAGCAAGTTCTTACATGGCTGATGAGTCCAACATGTCCATATACTGAGAGCTACCTACATGACAGACAATTCCAATATGTTCATATACAGTGAGCTACCTACATGGCAAATAACTCCAGAAAATCCGTTTACAGAGAGCTAGCTAAATGGCAGACAAGTCCAACATGTCCATATACAGAGAGCTAGCTACATAGTGGAGTAGTGCAACATTTTCATACACAGAATTCTAGCTACGTGGCAGATGAGTCCAACATGTCCATATACTGAGTGCTAGCTTCATGGCAGAGTAGTGCAACATTTCCATGTACAGAGTTCTAGCTACATGATAGATGAGTGCAACATGTCTACATAGTGAGAGTTAGGTACATGGCAGATGAGTCCAACATGTGTATACATAGAGGATTAGCAACAAGGCAGATGAGTCCAACATTTTCATACAGAGAGAGCCATCTACATGTCTGATGTGTCCAACATGTCCATATACAGAGAGCTAACTACTTGGCAGACAAGTCCAATATGTTCATATACAGAGAGCTAACTACATGTTAGATCAGTCCTACATATGCATGTACAGAGAGAACTAGCTACATGACAGACAATTCCAAAATATCCATATATAGAGAGTGTGGTACATGGCAGAGTAGTGCAACATTTCCATATACAGAATTCTAGCTACATGGCAGATAAGTCCTATGATATACGATGACAGAGGGCTAGCTACATGGCAGTGTACTGCAACATTTCCATATACAGAGTTCTAGATACATGGTAAATGAGTCCAACGTGTCCATATACTGAGAGCTAGTTACATTGCAGAGTAGTCCAACATTTCCATACACAGAGTACTAGCTACGTGGCAGATGTGTCCAATATGTCCTTATACTGAGTGTTAGTTACATGGCAGATGAGTACAGCATGTGTATATTTAGAGGGCAAGAAACAGATCAGAAGAGTCCAACATTTTCATACACAGAGATCTAGCTACATGTCTAATGAGTCCAACATTTCCATAAACTGATTACTACCTACATGGCAGACAAGTCCCATATGTTCATATACAGAGAGCTACCTACACAACATATCCATGTACAGCTACATGGCCGACAAGTCCAAAATGTCCATATACAGAGAGATACCAACATGGTATACAGAGAGATAGCAACATGGCTTAGAGTTCTAGCTACATGGCAGATGAGTCCAATATGTCCATATACTGAAAGTTAGCTACATGGCAGATGAGTCCACCATGTGTATTTATAGAGGACTAGCTACAATAGCGAAGTGGTTACAAATCGGGCTGCGAACCTTAAGGTCAGTGGTTCGAAACTACCAGCTGCTTCGCAGGAGAAAGATCAGGCTTTCTACTCCAGTAAAGATTTAAACCCTTGGAAACCCTGTACGGGGTAGCTATGGGTCGAAACCCACTCTATGGCACTTAACAACAACAGCTACAATGTAGATGAGTCCAACATGATCATATGTAGAGAGGGGGCTACATGGCTGATGAGTACCACATATCCATGCACAGAGAGCTAGCTACATAGCAGACATCTCCAATATGTTCATATACAGAGAGCTACCTACATGGCAGATCAGTCCAACATATCCATGCACACAG